>NC_059460.1:35388886-35646126 GCF_905237065.1 Salmo salar | reverse complement strand
CAACAGCAGGATGGATGGACGCTCCAACAGCAGTGATGGATGGACGCTCAATAGCAGGATGGATGGACGCTTTCCAACAGCAGGATGGATGGACGCTCAACAGCAGGATGAATGGATGTCTCCAACAGCAGGCCGACATCCTCCAACAGCAGGACGCTCAACACAGCAGGATTTGGACGCCACCAACAGCAGGACGGACGCCTCCAACAGCAGGACGCCCTCCAACAGCATGGACCGAACAGCAGGACGGACGCCTCCAACAGCAGGACGGACTGCCTCCAACAGCAGGACGGACGCCCCCAACAGCAGGACGGAGACGCCCCAACAGCAGGATGGACTCGAGCCAGCAGGACGCCGCCCAACAGCAGGATGGGCGCTCAACAGCAGTGGATGAATGTGGCGCCCCAACAGCAGGATGAATGGACGCGTCTCCAACAGCAGGATGGACGTCCTCCAACAGCAGGACGGACGTCTCCAACAGCAGGACGGCGCCCAACAGCAGGACGACGCTCCCAACAGCAGTCGACGTCTCCAACAGCAGGATGGATGGACGCTCTCCAACAGCAGGATGCACGCCCCAACAGCAGGATGGACGCCCAACAGCAGGTGGACAAAATGCCTCCAACAGCAGGATGGATGTACGCCTCCAACAGCAGACGGACTCCAACCGCAGGATGGATGGACGCAACAGCAGGGGAGATGGACGCTCCCACAGCAGGATGGACCGCTACAGGATGGACGCCTCCAACAGCAGGACGGAACGCCTCCAACAGCAGGACGGACCAACAGACGGAGGATGTTCCAACAGCAGGACGGACGCTCCAACAGCAGGACGCCCACGAGACGCCTCCAACAGCAGGAGGACGACCAACAGCAGGTACGGACGCCACCAACAGCAGGACGATGACGCCCCCAGCAGGACGGACTTCCCAACAGCAGGATGGACGCCTCCAACAGCAGGATGGACGCCTCCAACAGCAGGATGGAGACGCCTCCAACAGCAGGATGGACCTCCAACAGCAGGATGCAAGGCGACGCCTCCAACAGCAGGATGGATGGACGCCTCCAACAGCAGGATGGATGGACGCCCCAACAGCAGGATGGATGGACGCTCTAACGGCAGGATGGATGGACGCCTCCAACAGCAGGATGGATGGACGCCTCCAACAGCAGGATGGATGGATGTCTCCAACAGCAGGACGGACATCTCCAACAGCAGGACGCCTCAACAGCAGGACGACGTCACCAACAGCTGGACGGACGCCTCGCAACAGCAGGACGTCCCTCCAACAGCAGGATGGACGTGGCCAACAGCAGGATGAGACGCCTCCACCAGCAGGATGGACGCCCAACAGCAGGATGGACGCCCCAACAGCAGGATGGATGGACGCCCAACAGCAGGATGGAAGGGACGCCGCCAACAGCAGGATGGATGGACGCCTCCAACAGCAGGGATGAATGGACGCCTCCAACAGCAGAGATGAATGGACGCCTCCAACAGCAGGATGGACGCCTCCAACAGCAGGATGGAGGCCCCAACAGCAGGACGCCTAAAAACAGCAGGATGGACGTCCTCCAACAGCAGGACGCCCCAACAGCAGGATGGACGCCTCCAACAGCAGGACGCCCAACAGCAGGATGGATGGACGCCTCCAACAACAGGATGGACGCCTCCAACAGCAGGATGGACGCCTCCAACAGCAGGATGACGCCTCCAACAGCAGGACGACGCCCCAACAGCAGGACGACGCTTCAACAGCAGGACGGCGAACCCCCACTGGACGCTCAACAGCAGGACGGACGCCTCCAACAGCAGGACGGACGCTCCCAACAGCAGGACGGACGCTCCAACAGCAGGAACGGACGTGCCTCCAACAGCAGGACGGACCGTTCCAACAGCAGGACGACGCCCAACAGCAGGCGACCCCCGGACCCAACAGCAGGACGGACGCCCAACAGCAGGACGGACGTCTCCAACAGCAGGATGGACGCCTCCAACAGCAGGATGATCCCCCAACAGCAGGATGGATGGCGCCCAACAGCAGGATGGATGGACGCCCCAACAGCAGGATGCAAGGACGGCCTCCAACAGCAGGATGGATGGACGCCTCCAACAGCAGGATGCAAGGACGCCTCCAACAGCAGGATGGATGGACGCCTCCAACAGCAGGAGTGGACGCTCCAACAGCAGGATGGATGGACGCCAACAGCAGGATGGACGTCTCCAACAGCAGGATGGACATCTCCAACAGCAGGATGGACGCCTCCAACAGCAGGACGCCTCCAACAGCGGGATGGACGCCTCCAGCGGCGCCCAACAGCAGGATGGATGGACGCCTCAACAGCAGGGGACGCCTCCAACGCAGGATGGACGCCTCCAACAGCAGGACGGCGCCTCAGCAGGACGGACGCCTCCAACAGCAGGAGGACGCCTCCAACAGCAGGACGGACCCTCCAACAGCAGGACGGACGCTCCAACAGCAGGACGGACGCCTCCAACAGCAGGATGTACGCTCCAACCAGATGGATGTCCCCAACACGGGGCCCAACGAGGAGGAGCCCCAGCAGGCGGCGCTCCACAGCAGGACGGACGCGCTCCAACAGCAGGACGGACGCCCCGCACAGCAGGATGGATGGACGCCTCCAACAGCAGGATGGATGGACGCCTCCAACAGCAGGGATGGATGGACGCCAACAGCAGGATGGATGGACGCCCCCACAGCAGGATGGATGGACGCTTCCAACAGCAGGATGGATGGACGCCTCCAACAGCAGGATGGATGGACGCCTCCAACAGCAGGATGGATGGACGCCCCCACAGCAGGACTGGGACATCTCCAACAGCAGGACGACGCCACCGACAGCAGGACGGACGCCACCAACAGCAGGACGCCAACACAGGTGTGGACGCCACAGCGGGGGTGGCCCCAACAGCAGGATGGATGGCGTCCAACAGCAGGATGGGGAGTCACAGCAGGACGGCGTCCGGCGCTCTCCAACAGCAGGATGGACGCCTCCAACAGCAGGATGGACGCCTCCAACAGCAGGATAACGCCAACAGCAGGATGGATGGACGCCCCAACAGCAGGATGGAAGGACGCCTCCCACAGCAGGATGGATGGAGCCTCCAAGCCAGCAGGATGAATGGACGCCTCCAACAGCAGGATGGATGGACGCCTCCAACAGCAGGATGGACGCCCCAACAGCAGGATGGACGCCTTCGACAGCAGGATGGACGCCTCCAACAGCAGGACGCCTCCAACAGCAGGATGGACGCCCACCCCCAACAGCAGGATGGGACGCCTCCAACAGCAGGATGGACGTCCCAACAGCAGGATGGTGGACGCCTCCAACAGCAGGATGGATGGACGCTCCAACGGCAGGATGGATGGATGTCCCAACAGCAGGACGGATGTTCCGACAGCAGGACGCTCCAACAGCAGGACGGACGCCACCAACAGCAGGACGGACGCTCCAACAGCAGGACGGACGCCTCCAACAGCAGGATGGCGCCTCCCACAGCAGGACGGACGCCTCCAACAGCAGGATGGACGCCCAACAGCAGGATGGGGACGCTCTAACAGCAGGATGGAAGGACGCTCCAACAGCAGGATGGATGGCCACCAGGATCCACAGGATGTGGACGCCTCCAACAGCAGGATGGACGCCTCCAACAGCAGGATGGACGCCTTCAACAGCAGGACGCCTAAAACAGCAGGATGGACGCCTCCAACAGCAGGACGCCTCCAACAGACAGGATGGACGCCTCCGACAGCAGGACGACTCAACAGCAGGATGGATGGACGCCCCAACAACAGGATGGACGCCCCAACAGCAGGATGGACGCTCCAACAGCAGATGGATGGACGCTCCAACGCAGGGGAGCCCCAACAGCAGGACGCCCTCCAACAGCAGGATGGACGCCTCCAACAGCAGGATGGACGCCTCCAACAGCAGGATATACGCCTCCAACAGCAGGATGGATGGACGCCCAACAGCAGGATGGAAGGACGCCCAACAGCAGGATGGAGGACGCTCCAACAGCAGGATGAATGGACGCCCCAACAGCAGGATGGATGGACGCCTCCAACAGCAGGATGGACGCCCCAACAGCAGGATGGACGCCTCCAACAGCAGGATGGACGCCAACAGCAGGACGCCCCCAACAGCAGGATGGACGCCTCTAACAGCAGGACGCCTCCAACAGCAGGATGGATGGACGCCTCCAACAACAGGATGGACGCCTCCAACAGCAGGATGGACGCCTCAACAGCAGGACGCCTCCGACAGAAGGACCGACGCCACCAACAGCAGGAGAATCCCAACAGCAGGACGGACGCTCCAACAGCAGGACGGACGCCGCCAACAGCAGGACGGACATCTCCAACAGCAGGACGGACGCCACCAACACGGACGCCACAGCGGATGGACGCCCCAACAGCAGGATGGGCCCCAGCAGGATGGACGCCAACAGCAGGATGGAGTGCGCCTCCAACAGCAGGACGGACGCCCAGCAACAGCAGGACGGAGCCTCCAACAGCAGGACGGACGCCTCCAACAGCAGGACGGACGCCTCCAACAGCAGGACGGACGCCCAACAGCAGGATGGATGGACGCCCAACAGCAGGATGGATGGACGCCTCCAACAGCAGGATGGATGGACGCCAACAGCAGGATGATGGACGCCTCCAACAGCAGGATGGATGGACGCCTCCAACAGCAGGATGGATGGACGCCCCAACAGCAGGACGCCCCCAACAGCAGGACGGACGTCTCCAACAGCAGGACGGACGCCCAACAGCAGGACGGACGCCTCCAACAGCAGGATGGACGCCCCACAGCAGGACGGACGCCCAACAGCAGGATGGACGCGTCAACAGCAGGTAGTCCAACAGCAGGACGGACGCCTAACGCAGACGCGAGCAGGAACGGACGATCCAACAGCGAGATGGACGCCGCACAGCAGGATGGATGGACGCCCAACAGCAGGATGGATGGACGCTCAACAGCAGGATGGATGGACGCCCCAACAGCAGGATGGATGGACGCCCCAACAGCAGGATTGATGGACCCCGACAGCAGGATGGATGGACGCCTCCAACAGCAGGATGGATGGAACGCCTCCAACAGCAGGATGGATGGATGTCTCCAACAGCAGGACGGACATCTCCAACAGCAGGACGCCCCAACAGCAGGACGGACGCCACCAACAGCAGGACGGACGCCTCCAACAGCAGGATGGACGCTCCAACAGCAGGATGGACTAGTCCAACAGCAGGATGGACGCCCAACAGCAGGATGGACGCCTCCAACAGCAGGATGGACGCCTCCAACAGCAGGATGGATGGACGCCCCACCAGCAGGATGGAAGGACGCCTCCAACAGCAGGATGGATGGACGCCCCAACAGCAGGATGAATGGACGCCCCACAGCAGGATGAATGGACGCCCAACACAGGATGGACGCCCCCAACAGCAGGATGGACGCCTCCAACAGCAGGACGGACCTCAAACAGCAGGATGGACGCCTCCGACAGCAGGACGCCTCCAACAGCAGGATGGACGCCCCGACAGCAGGACGCCCCAACAGCAGGATGGATGGACGCCCAACAACAGGATGGACGCCTCCAACAGCAGGATGACGCCCCCAACAGCAGGACGCCCCAACAGAAGGACCGACGCCACCAACAGCAGGACGACGCCCCAACAGCAGGACGGACGCCTCCAACAGCAGGACGGACGCCCAACAGCAGGACGGACGCCCCAACAGCAGGATGGACGCTCCAACAGCAGGGCCCACGCAGGAGCGCCCAGCAGGATGGGCCCCCCACAGCAGGATGGACGCCCAACAGCAGGACGGACGCCTCCAAAGCAGGACGGACGCCCCGACGCGGACGGACGCCCAAAGCAGGATGGACGCTCCAACAGCAGGATGGACGCCCCAACAGCAGGATGGGATGGACGCCCCAACAGCAGGATGGATGGAGCCCAACAGCAGGATGGATGGACGCCCAACAGCAGGATGGATTTACGCCTCCAACAGCAGGAATGGATGGAGTCCAACAGCAGGATGGACGTGTCCAACAGCAGGATGGACGCCTCCAACAGCAGGATGGACGCCTCCAACAGCAGGATGGACGCCCCAACAGCAGGATGGATGGACGCCCAACAGCAGGAGCGCCCAAAACAGCAGGATGGACGCTCCAACAGCAGGACGCCCCAACAGCAGGATGACGCTCCAACAGCAGGACGCCTCCAACAGCAGGATGGATGGACGTCCCCAACAACAGGATGGACGCCTCGACAGCAGGATGGACGCCCCAACAGCAGGACGCCCCAACAGACGACCGACGCCACCAACAGCAGGACGGACGCCTCCAACAGCAGGACGGACGCCCCCAACAGCAGGACGGACCCCCAAACAGCGGGACGGACGCCCCAACAGCAGGATGGACGCTCCAACAGCAGGACGCCTCTAACAGCAGGATGGGCGCCTCCAACAGCAGGATGGACGCCTCCAACAGCAGGATGGACGCCTCCAACAGCAGGATGGACGCCTCCAACAGCAGGATGGACGCCTCCAACAGCAGGCGTCCTCCAACAGCAGGATGGATGGACGCCTCCAACAGCAGGATGGACGCTCCAACAGCAGGATGGACGCCTCCAACAGCAGGATGGATGGACGCCCCAACAGCAGGATGGATGGACGCCTCCAACAGCAGGATGGATGGACGCCTCCAACGGCAGGATGGATGGACGCCTCCAACAGCAGGATGGATGGACATCTCCAACAGCAGGATGGATGGACGCCAACAGCAGGATGGATGGACGCCCCAACAGCAGGATGGATGGACGCCCAACAGCAGGATTGATGGACGCCTCCAACAGCAGGATGGATGGACGCTCCAACAGCAGGACGGACGCCAACAGCAGGACGCCCCCAACAGCAGGATGGCGCTCAACAGCAGGATGGACGCCCCAACAGCAGGATGGACGCCTCCAACAGCAGGATGGATGGACGCTCCAACAGCAGATGGAAGGACGCCCCCAGCACGATGGATGGACGCAACACAGGATGAATGGACGCCCCAACAGCAGGATGGATGGACGCTCCAACAGCAGGAGACGCCTCCAACAGCAGGATGGACGCCTCCAACAGCAGGATGGACGCCAACGCAGGACGCCAACAGCAGGATGGACGCCCCACAGCAGGAGGCCCCCAACAGCAGGATGTGGACGCCCCAACAACAGGATGGACGCCCCAACAGCAGGATGGACGCCCCAACAGCAGGACCCCCAACAGAAGGACCGACGCCACCAACAGCAGGACGGATGTCTCCAAAGCAGGACGACGCTCCAACAGCAGGACGACGCGCTCAACAGCAGGACGGACACCTCCAACAGCAGGACGGACGCTACACAACAGCAGGACGCCCCCACAGCAGGATGGACGCTCAACAGCAGGATGGACGCCCAACACGGGCCAACAGCAGGATGGATGTACGCCTCCAACAGCAGGACGGACGCCTCCAACAGCAGGACGGACGCCTCCACCAGCAGGACGGACGCCTCCAACAGCAGGACGGACGCCTCCAACAGCAGGATGGATGACGCCTCCACCAGCAGGATGGCGCCTCCAACAGCAGGATGGAGACGCTCAACAGCAGGATGGACGCAACAGCAGGCGCCTCCAACAGCAGGACCGACGCCCCAACAGCAGGACGGACCCTCCAACAGCAGGACGGACGCCTCCAACAGCAGGACGGACGCCTCAGCAGCAGGACGGACGCCTCCAACAGCAGGATGGACGCCTCCACAGGGACGCTAACAGCAGGATGGACGCCTCCAACAGCAGGATGGACGCCCCAACAGCAGGATGGACGCCTCCAACAGCAGGATGGACGCCTCCAACAGCAGGATGGACGCTCCAACAGCAGGACGCCTCCAACAGCAGGATGGATGGACGCCTCCGACAGCAGGATGGACGCCTCTAACAGCAGGATGGACGTCTTCAACAGCAGGATGGATGGACGCCCCAACAGCAGGATGGATGGACGCTCCAACAGCAGAGATGAGGACGCCAACAGCAGGATGGATGGCGCCCAACAGGCAGGATGGATGGACGTCCCAACAGCAGGATGGATGGGACGCCAACACAGGATGGATGGACGCCTCCAACAGCAGGATGGGGATGTTCCCAACAGCAGATGGATGGACGCCCAACAGCAGGATGGATGGACGCCTCCAACACGCGGACGCCAACAGCAGGATCGCCTCCACCAGCAGGATGGACCCCAACAGCAGGATGGATGGACGCCCAACAGCAGGATGGAAGGCGCCCAACAGCACGAGATGGACGCCTCCAACAGCAGGAGAACGGACGCCTCCAACAGCAGGATGGATGGCGCCTCCAACAGCAGGATGGACGCCCCAACAGAGGATGGGCTCAACAGCAGGATGGACGCCCCAACAGCAGGACTCAACGCAGGATGGACGCCTCCAACAGGGCGCGGGATGATGGACGAAAACAGGATGGAGCTCCAACAGCAGGATGGCCCAACAGCAGGACCCCGAACCGACGCCACCAACAGCAGGACGGACGTCTCCAACAGCAGGACGGACGCAACCAGGACGCGAGGACGACGCCCCAACAGCAGGACACCACCAACAGCAGGAGCCCAACAGGGATGGGCGCCCCAACAGCAGGATGGACGCCCCAACAGCAGATGGACGCCCAACAGCAGGATGGATGTACCCCAACGCAGGACGACGCCCACCAGCGGACGCAACAGGGGGCGCTCCAACGACGCCAACGCAGGATGGATAACGGGATGGTGGACGCTCCAACAGCAGGATGGACCGCAACAGCAGGATGTATTGCGCCCCCACAGATGGACGGACAACAGACAGCAGGCGCCTCCAACGGCAGGACGCACAGACGGACGGCAACAGAGGATGGACGCCCAACAGCGGATGCCCCACAGCAGGAGGACGCAGAGGACGGGCCGACGGCAGGACGGACGCCACAGCAGCGCCCAACAGCAGGACGCCCAACAGCAGGTGAGACGCCTCCAACAGCAGGATGGACGCTCCAACAGCAGCGGATGGACGCCAACAGCAGGATGGAGGACGCCTCAACAGCAGGATGGACGCCCACAGCAGGATGGTGGACGCCCAACAGCAGGACAGTCCAACCAGGACGGATGACGCCCAACGCAGGATGGTGGACGCTCAACGCAGGATGGATGACTCCAACACAGGACGACGCCCAACAGCAGAAGCGCCAACAGCAGGACGGACGCCCAACAGCAGGACGTCACAGCAGACGGTCCAACAGCAGGATGCGCTCCAACAGCAGGATGACGCCCCAAGCGGAGGCGCCAACAGCGGGAGATGGACGCCCAACAGCAGGACGAAGCCACGGCGCCCAACAGCAGGATGGACGCCCAACAGCAGGAGACCCCACACGGACGCAACGCGGATGGCCAACAGCAGGTAAGTACCAACAGCGGGAACAACAGCAGGATGGATGACCCAAAAGCAGGATGGACGCCCAACGAGAACCGCCTCAACGCAGGACGGACGCCTCCAACAGCAGGACGGACGCCCAACAGCAGGACGGACGCCTCCAACAGCAGACCAGGATGGACGCCAACAGCAGGACCGCAGGGATGGAGCGCTCCCAACAGCAGGACGGGCGCCTCCAACAGCAGGATGGGGCGCCCCCAACGCAGATACGCTAACAGCAGGAGCGCCAACAGCAGGCGCCCCAACAGCGGATGGACGCCTCCAACAGCAGAGATGGACGCCCAACAGCAGGACGCCCCAACAGCAGGAGGATGGACGCCCAAGCGGATGGACGCCTCCAACAGCAGATGGCCCGGTGGGCAGCAGGATGAACGCTCCAACAGGAATGAATGACGCCCCAACAGCAGGACGGACGGACCCCAACAGCAGCGGACGCTCCAACAGCAGGACGGACGCTCCAACGAGCCAAAGATGACAGACGCCCAACAGCAGGATGGACGCCTCAACAGCAGGACGGACGCTCCAACAGCAGGACGGCGCTCCAACAGCAGGACGGCGCCCCCACAGCAGGAGGACAGACGCCCCTGTAACAGAGCTGGATGGACGCCCCAACAGCAGAGATGAGAACGCCCAACAGCAGGATGGCGTTCCAGGGATGGACGCCCCCAACAGCAGGATGGATGGACCCAACACAGGTTGAGGACGCCTCCAACAGCAGGACGTAGACGCCTCCAACAGCAGGACGGACGCCCCAACAGCAGGACGGACGCCTCCAACAGCAGGACGGACGCCCAAAGCTGGATGGACGTTCCACAGCAGGATAACGCCCCAACACAGGATGGATTAGCCAACACAGAAATGACCAACAGCAGGACGACGCCCAACAGCAGGTGGATGGACGCCTCCAACAGCAGGACGGACGCCCCCAACAGCAGGACGGCCCCAAACAGCAGGATGGACGCCCAACAGCAGGACGGTCCCCAACAGCAGGATGGACGCCCCACAGCAGGAGCTCCAACACAGGACGGAACGCCCAACAGGATAACGCACAGCAGGATGGCGCCGCCCAACAGCAGGACGGCCCCAACAGCGGAGGGACGCCACCAGCAGGATGGACGCCAAGGCCGCCGACCACGGACGCAACCAGGATGATGGAGTCAACAGCAGGATGCTCAACAGCAGGATGGATCGCACCAGACGCGACCAGGACGACCCAAGCGGGACGAAGCCTCCACCAGCAGGACGGAGCCTCCAACGCGGACCAGTGGACCCCCGCCCAGCAGGACGGATGCACGCCCCACCAGCAGGAGACGCCTCCCACAGCAGGACGACGCAACACAGAGACGGGGACGGACGCCAACAGCAGGGCGCCCCAACAGCAGGATGGACGCCTCCAACAGCAGGATGGACGCCTCCAACAGCAGGACGGCGCCCAACAGCAGGACGGACGCCCAACAGCAGGAGACGCCCAACAGCAGGACGGACGCAAGGAGCCCCCAACGCAGGATGTGACGCCCAACAGCAGGACGCCACGTGAAGCGCCCCACAAGACCAACACAGCGCAACCAGGTCCACAGCAGGACGGACGCCCAACAGCAGAGCCCAACAGCAGCGGCGACAAAGACGACCAAGCGCCTCAACACGCCGACAGCGGACGGGCCCAACAGCAGGATGCCCCCAACAGCAGAACAGCCACGCCACCACGATGAGACGGCGCCCCACACCAGGAGGATACGCCTCCAACAGCAGGATGGATGAACCCAACCGGAGTAGAAGATGACGCCACCAGCAGGAGGACGGCCCAACAGCAGGACGGACCCTCCAACAGCAGAAGACGCCCCACCAGCAGGATGGAACGCCCCAACAGCAGGACGCCCAACAGCAGGATGATGGACGGCAACAGCAGGATGGGACTCCCTCCAACAGCAGGACGCCCAACAGCAGGACAGCCCCAACGCAGGGACGGACCGCCTCCAACAGCAGGACGGACGCCCAACAGCAGGAGGCGACGCAGCGCAGCGGACGCCAAGGACGGGCCCAACAGCAGGACGCCAACAGCAGGACGCGCCAACAGCAGGATGGCTCCAACAGATGGAGCCCGCAGGAAGGACGCCAACAGCAGGACGGACGGATCCGACAGCAGGATGGACGCTCGCACCGCTCCAACAGCAGGATGGACGCCTCCACAGCAGATGGACGCACGGAGGATCGCCCAACAGCAGGATGGATGGACGGGTCCAACAGCAGGATGGATGACGCCTCCAACAGCAGGATGGATTCGCCACAGCAGGATGGATCGTCGCATCCAACAGAGATGGAGACGCCCCAACAGCAGGAGATCCCCCAAAGGACGGCTCCATCAGCAGGCGGACGTCCAACAGCAGGAACGCGGAGGACGCTCCAACAGCAGGATACGACGCCCCAACAGCAGGATCCCAACAGCAGGATGGACGCCCAACGCAGGATGGACCCGGCCGCAACAGCAGGAGGAGCTCCGCCAGCAGGACGGACGCCCCAACAGCAGGACGGACGTCCAACAGCAGGACGGAGACCCACACAGAGGAGACGCTCTCCAAAGCGGGATGGACGCCCCAACAGCAGGATGGCAGCCGGGTCAAGGATGGGGGGACGATGACGACGCTCAACAGATCAGGCGCCAACAGCAGGATGGATGGACGCCTCCAACAGCAGGAGACCTCCGGATGCGCTCCAACAGCAGGACGCACGCGCCTAACGAAGGACCGACGCCCAACAGGGACAGGACGCGTCTCCAACAGCAGCCGGACGCCCCAAAAGACGCCCCCAACAGCAGGGGACGCCTCACAAGGCGGACGGCCCCAGCAGGGCCCAACAGCAGGACGACGCCGCCAACAGCAGACGGAACGCCAACAGCAGGAGATGGACTCTCCAACAGCAGGATGAAGCAGCCAACAGCAGGACGGATGATCGCCCCCAACAGCAGGATGGACGCCCGACAGCAGGACAAGGCAACGGAGAGACGGAGCCCAACAGCAGGATGGGACGACCCAACGGCAGGAGACGATGACGCTCACACCAGCAGGGGACGACGCCCAACAGCAGGACGGACGCCTCCAACAGCAGGACCTCCAACAGCAGGATGGACGCCCCCACAGCAGGATGACGCCCCAACAGCAGGACGGAAGGCGCCCCGAGATGACCCAGCGGACCCCAACAGCAGGATGGACGCTAACAGCAGGAGCCCATCAGCAGGATGGATGACGCCCCAACAGCAGGATGGACGTAGGATGAAGGGACGGACGCCAACAGCAGAGACGCGCCTCCAACAGAGGACGGACGCCACCGGGGCACAGCGCGGACGCCCAACAGCAGGATGGACGCCCCAACAGCAGGACGGACGCCTCCAACAGCAGATGCGCTCAACAGCAGGACGGATACGCCCCACAGCGGACGGACGCCCAACAGCAGGACGGAGCTAACAGCAGGATGGCAGAAGACGCCCCAACAGCAGGACGCTCCGGGGATGGACGCTCCAACAGCAGGATGGAGGACGCTCCAACAGCAGGATGGAGGCCAACAGCGGGATGGGGTCAACAGCAGGATGGAATGGGAGGGCAGGACGGACGCCCCAGCAGAGTCGCCAACAGCAGAGTCCAACAGCAGGAGGACGCTCACAGCAGATGGACCCAACAGCAGGATGGACGCCCAACAGCAGGATGGACGCCCCACAGCAGGGATGCGCCAAGCAGCGCTCCAACAGCAGGATGGATGGACGCCAACAGCAGGAACGCACCAGCAGGATCGAAGCGCGGACGCCACCCAACAGCAGGACGGGACGCCAACGCAGCGATGACGCCAAATAGGACGAGAGTCAACAACGCAGATGGAAGGACGACCTCCAACAGCAGGACGGAGGCCGCAACAGCAGGAGGCGCAACAGCAGGAGAAGGAGCCAAAGACCCCACAGCAGGACGGACGCCCAACAGCAGGATGGTGCAACAGCGGGAGACGCACAGCAGAGACGCACAGCGATACCACAGCACGGACGTCCTCAACAGCAGGACGCCGGCGCCTCCAGGCAACAGCAGGAGGATGACGCAACAGCAGGACGGAGCCGGGATCGCCCAACAGCAGGAACGCCAACCGGATGGATGGTCGCTCCAACAGCAGGACGGACGCTCCAACAGGCCACGGACGTCACCAGCAGGACGTCTCCAACAGCAGGACGCCAACAGCAGGACGGAGACGCCAACAGCAGGACGGAGGACGTCTCCAACGGCAGGAGACGTCCAACAGCAGCGGACCGCCAACAGCAGGAATGGCGCAACAGCAGGATGGCGCTCCAACAGCAGGATGGAGCCCCAACAGCAGGATGTGGACGCCCCAACAGCAGACCCACAACGCCCACAGGGATGGACCCCAGGACCCCACACAGGACGAGCAACAGCAGGATGCGCCCCCACAGCAGGACGGACGCCCAACAGCAGGACGGCGCCTCAACAGCAGGACGGACGCCCCAACAGCAGGATGGACGCCCCAACAGCAGGATGACGACGACCCAACAGCAGGACGATCGCCCAACAGCGGGACGGACCCAACAGCAGGACGGACGCCACCGGATCGCTCTCAACAGCAGGATGGAGGCGCCTCCAACAGCAGGATGGAACAGCAGGATGGATGGACGCCCAACAGCAGGATGGACCCGCAAGCCAAGCAGACGACGCCAACAAGACGGACGCCCAACGCAGCGCAACAGAGGACGGACGCCCCAACAGCAGGACGCCCAACAAGCAGGACGAGCTGGACGCCACACAGAGGGCCCAACGCGGATGATGGACGCCATCCAACAGCAGGATGGACCGCCACAGCAGACGACGCCTCCAACAGCGGAGACGCCAACAGCAGGACGGACGCCCGAGAGGACGATCCAACAGCAGGACGCGCCCAACAGCGGGACGCCTCCCAACAGCAGGGGATGTGCCCAACACAGGACGGGGTCAACAGCAGACGGACGCCCCAAAGCAGGATACGACGCGCCCCAAGCAGACGGACGCCTCCAACAGCAGGACGGATGCGCTTCCAACAGCAGGACGGAGCGCTCCAACAGCAGGATGGACGCCCCAACAGCAGGACCAAGATGGCGCCTCCAGCCAGGATGGACGCCCAACAGCAGGACGACGCCTCCAACAGCAGGATGGACGTCCTCCAACGGGACGGACGCCCAACAGCAGGACGACGCCCAACAGCAGGACGGACCCAACAGCAGGACGCGACGCCCAACAGAGGACGCCCAACAGCAGGATGGACGCCCAACAGCAGGACGGCGTCCAACAGCACGACGCCTCAACAGCAGGACGGACGCACCCAACCAGACGCCACCGGCGGACCCGAGGAGGACGCCTCCAACAGCAGACGGACGCTAAGCAGGACGGACGCCTGACAGCAGGACGACGCCCAACAGCGACGGACGCCTCCAACAGCAGGACGGACGCCAGCAGCGACGGACGCCAACAGCAGGATGAGGCGCTCAACAGCAGGATGGATGGACGCTCCAACAGCAGGATGGACGCCCCAACAGCAGGACGGAATGCGCCCAACACAGGACGGACGCCAACAGCCGGACGCCCCAACACGAGGACGGACCCCACAGCGGACGCCTCCAACAGCAGGAAGCCAAGCGGGACGGAGGACGCTCCAACAGCAGGATGACGCCCAACAGCAGGACTGACGCCCGACAGCGGGACGGACGTCTAACAGCAGACGGACGCCTCCAACAGCAGGACGGACGCCCCAACAGCAGGATGGACGCCTCCAACAGCAGGATGGATGGACGCCTCCAACAGCAGGATGGATGACGCCCAACAGCAGATGGACCCGGAGCGGCCCCAACAGCAGGATGGATGGACGCCCAACAGGATGGATGGATCGCCCAACAGCAGGATGGATGACGTCTCCCAGAGATGGAACGCCCCAACAGACCCCCAACAGCAGGACGGACGCCCAACAGCAGGACCCCCACGCCTCCAACAGCAGGATGGCGCAACAGCAGAGACGCCCCAACAGCAGGGAAGGACCAAACAGAAGGATGGACGCCTCCACCGAGGACGCCAACAGCAGGAACCTGGATGGACGCCCAACAGCAGGACGGACCCCGGACGCCCACAGCAGGTGATGGACGCCTCCAACAGCAGGAGGAGGACGCCCAACAGAGGATGTGACACACGCCCAACAGCAGATGACGAACAGCAGGATGCGCTAAACAGCAGGATGGACGCCCAACAGCAGGATGGAGCCAACAGCAGGATGGCGCTCTCCAACAGCAGGACGCGCCCAACAGCAGACCCCGCAGGATGGACGCTCCAACAGCAGGATGCCCAACAGCAGGATGGACTCAACAGCAGGATGCTCCACAGCAGGACGGAACGCCAACAGCAGGAGCCCACAGCAGACGACGCCCCAACAGCAGAGCGCCAACAGCAGGACGGACCCAAAAGCCCCACAGCGGACGGACGCCTCCCACAGCAGGAGACGCTCGCGCGACGCAACGCAGGACGGGCCAACGGAAAGCCCCCAGAGGCGGACGCTCCAACAGCAGGACGGACGCCCAAGCAGGATGGACCCACGGACGAACGCAGGATGACGCTCCAACAGCAGATGGATACGCACGAGGATGGATGGACGCCAACAGCAGGACCACGAGACGCCCAACAGCAGGAAGGACCCAACAGCGGCGGGACGCCCAACAGCAGAGGCCCCAACAGCAGGACGGACGCCTCCAACAGCAGGACGGCCGCAAGGCGCAACAGCAGGACGCCCAACAGCGGCGCTCCAACAGCAGGACGGAGGCGCCTCCAACAGCAGGACGGACGCCGAACGCCCCCAACAGAGGAGGAGGACGCCCAACAGCAGGACGGATGACACAGCAGGACGGCCGGACGCCCCAACAGCAGGACGACGCCCCAACAGCAGGACGGACGCCTCCAACAGCAGGATGGACGCCCAACAGCGCCGCCTAACCAATGGACGCCATACCAGGAACGCCTCCAACAGCAGGATGGACGCCTCCACCAGCGACGGACGCCCCAACAGCAGGATGGAAGGACGCCCAACAGCAGGACGGGGGCGCCCAACAGCAGGATGGATGGACGCCTCCAACAGCAGGACGAAGACGCCTCCAACAGCAACGGACGCCCAACAGCAGGACGGACGCCCCAACCCGCCTACAAACAGCAGGATGGACGCTAACAGCAGGACGCGTCCAACAGCAGGATGGACGCCCCAACAGCAGGACGGGCGCAACAGCAGGATGGACGCCCCAACAGCAGGATGGACGCGTCCCCACAGCAGGATGGGCCCACAGCAGGACGCCCAACGCAGGACGGACGCACCAACAGCAGGACGGGAAGACCCTCCAACAGCAGGATGGAGGACGCCCCAACAGCAGGACGGACGCCAACAGCAGGATACGAGCGGACGCCCCCAGCAGGATGACGCCTCCAACAGCAGGACGGCCTCAACAGCAGATGCAACAGCAGGACGCTCCAACAGCAGATGGACGCCCCAACAGCAGGATGGACGCCTCCAACGGGATGGACGCCCAACAGCGGATGGACGCCCAACAGCAGGATGGACGCCTCAACGGCAGGATGGACGCTCCAACAGCAGGATGGATCGCCCAACAGCAGGATGGATGGACCCAACAGCAGGATGATGACGTCTCCAACAGCAGGATGGATGGACGCTCCAACAGCAGGATGGACGCCTCCAACAGCAGGATGGACGTCTCCAACAGCAGGACGCTAACAGCAGGATGGACGTCTCCAACAGCAGGACGGACGCCCAACAGCAGGATGGCGTCTCCAACAGCAGGACGCCTCCAACAGCAGGATAGCGCCCAACAGCAGGATGGACGCCTCCAACAGCAGGACGTCTCCAACAGCAGGGACGCTCAACAGCAGGAGGACGTCTCCAACAGCAGGATGGACGCCTCCAACAGCAGACGACCCTAACAGCAGGACCGACGCTCCAACAGCAGGACGGACGCCTCCAACAGCAGGATGGACGTCTCCAACAGCAGGACGGACGTCTCCAACAGCAGGACGACGCTCCAACAGCAGGATGGACGCTCCAACGGGACGCCTCCAACAGCAGGATGGGCGTCTCCAACAGCAGGATGGACGTCTCCAACAGCAGGATGGACGTCTCAACAGCAGGATGGACGTCTCCAACAGCAGGATGGACGTCTCCAACAGCAGGACGCGTCTCCAACAGCAGGATGGATGGACGCCTCCAACAGCAGGAGGACGCTCCAACAGCAGGATGGACGTCTCCAACAGCAGGATGGTGGACGCCCCAACAGCAGGACGGAGGACGCCCAACAGCAGGACGGATGACGCCCCAACAGCAGGATGGGACGTCTCCAACAGCAGGACGGATCGTCTCCAACAGCAGACGGACGGACGCCCCAACAGCAGGATGGAGGACGCCCCAACAGCAGGATGGATGGACGTCTCCAACAGCAGGATGGATGACGCCCAACAGCAGGACGGACGTCTCCAACAGCAGGACGGACGTCTCCAACAGCAGGACAGGCTCCAACAGCAGGATGGAAGGACGCTCCAACAGCAGGATGGATGGACGTCTCCAACAGCAGGATGGATGGACGCCTCCAACAGCAGGATGAATGGACGCCCAACAGCAGGATGGGCGTCTCCAACAGCAGGATGGACGTCTCCAACAGCAGGACGTCTCAAACAGCAGGATGGACGCTCCAACAGCAGGACGTCTCAACAGCAGGACGACGTCTCCAACAGCAGGACGCCTCCAACAGCAGGATGGATGGACGTCCCAACAGCAGGATGGACGCTCCAACAGCAGGATGGACGCCCCAACAGCAGGACGCCTCCAACAGAAGGACCGACGTCTCCAACAGCAGGACGGACGCCTCCAACAGCAGGATGGACGTCTCCAACAGCAGGATGGACGTCTCCAACAGCAGGATGGACGTCTCCAACAGCAGGACGCCGCAGGATGGACGTCCCAACACAGGATGGGCGCTCCAACAGCAGGATGGACGCCTCCAACAGCAGGACGGACGCCCCAACAGCAGGATGGACGTCTCCAACGCAGATGGACGCCCCAACAGCAGGATGGACGTCTCCAACAGCAGGATGGACGCCTCCAACAGCAGGATGGAGGACGTCTCCAACAGCAGGATGGATGGACGTCCCCAACAGCAGGATGGATGGACGCCCCAACAGCAGGATGGAACGTCTCCAACAGCAGGATGGATGGACGCTCCAACAGCAGGATGGACGTCTCCAACAGCAGGATGGACGCCACGCGGTGGACGTCTCCAACAGCAGGATGGACGTCTCCAACAGCAGGATGGATGAGCCCCAACAGCAGGACGCCTAAAACAGCAGATGGACGTCTCCAACAGCAGGACGTCCCAACAGCAGGATGGACGCCTCCAACAGCAGGACGTCTCCAACAGCAGGATGGATGGACGTCTCCAACAACAGGATGGACGCCTCCAACAGCAGGATGGACGCCTCCAACAGCAGGACGCCTCCAACAGAAGGACCGACGTCACCAACAGCAGGACGGCGCCTCCAACAGCAGGACGGACGTCCCAACAGCAGGACGGACGTCTCCAACAGCAGACGGACGCCTCAACAGCAGGATGGACGTCTCCAACAGCAGGACGCCCAACAGCAGGATGGGCGTCTCCAACAGCAGGATGGACGTCTCCAACAGCAGGATGGACGCCTCCAACAGCAGGATGGACGCCTCAACGCAGATGGACGTCTCCAACAGCAGGACGCCTCCAACAGCAGGATGGACGCCAACAGCAGGATGGCGCCCCAACAGCAGGATGGACGCTCCAACAGCAGGATGGATGGACGCCTCAACAGCAGGATGGATGGACGCTCCAACAGCAGGAAGGAGGACGCCTCCAACAGCAGTGGATGGACGCCCCAACAGCAGGATGGAGGACGTCTCCAACAGCAGGACGGCGCTCCAACAGCAGGATGGACGGACGTCTCCAACAGCAGGATGATGACGTCTCCAACAGCAGGATGGATGGACGCCTCCAACAGCAGGATGGATGGACGTCTCCAACAGCAGGATGGACGCTCTCCAACAGCAGGACGCTCCAACAGCAGGATGGACGCCTCCAACAGCAGGATGGACGCCTCCAACAGCAGGATGGATGGACGTCTCCAACAGCAGGATGGAAGGACGCCCAACAGCACGATGGATGGACGCCCCAACAGCAGGATGAATGGACGTCTCCAACAGCAGGATGGATGGACGCCTCCAACAGCAGGATGGACGTCTCCAACAGCAGGATGGACGTACGCAGGACGCCTCAAAACAGCAGGATGGACGCCCCAACAGCAGGACGTCTCCAACAGCAGGATGGACGCCTCCAACAGCAGGACGTCTCCAACAGCAGGATGGATGGACGTCTCCAACAACAGGATGGACGTCTCCAACAGCAGGATGGACGTTCCAACAGCAGGCGCCCCAACAGAAGGACCGACGCCACCAACAGCAGGACGGACGTCTCCAACAGCAGGACGGACGTCTCCAACAGCAGGACGGACGCCTCCAACAGCAGGACGACGTCTCCACAGCAGGACGGACGTCTCCAACAGCAGGACGTCTCCAACAGCAGGATGGGCGTCCCAACAGCAGGATGGGCGTCTCCAACAGCAGGACGGACGCCTCCAACAGCAGGATGGACGTCTCCAACAGCAGGATGGACGCCTCCAACAGCAGGATGGACGTCTCCAACAGCAGGATGGACGCCCCAACAGCAGGATGGACGCCTCCAACAGCAGGATGGATGGACGCCCAACAGCAGGATGGATGGACGCCTCCAACAGCAGGATGGATGGACGTCTCCAACAGCAGGATGGATTTACGCCTCCAACAGCAGGATGGATGGACGCTCCAACAGCAGGATGGACGTTCCAACAGCAGATGGACGCCTCCAACAGCAGGATGGACGTCTCCAACAGCAGGATGGACGCCTCCAACAGCAGGATGGATGGACGCTCCAACAGCAGGACGCCTAAAACAGCAGGATGGACGCCTCCAACAGCAGGACGCCTCCAACAGCAGGATGGACGTCTCCAACAGCAGGACGCCTCCAACAGCAGGATGGATGGACGCCTCCAACAACAGGATGGACGCCTCCAACAGCAGATGGACGCCTCCAACAGCAGGACGCTCCAACAGAAGGACCGACGCCACCAACAGCAGGACGGACGCCTCCAACAGCAGGACGGACGCCTCAACAGCAGGACGGACGCCTCCAACAGCAGGACGGACGCCTCCAACAGCAGGATGGACGTCTCCAACAGCAGGACGCCCCAACAGCAGGATGGGCGCCTCCAACAGCAGGATGGACGTCTCCAACAGCAGGATGGACGCCTCCAACAGCAGGATGGACGCCTCCAACAGCAGGACGGACGTCCAACGCAGACGCCTCCAACAGCAGGATGGATGGACGCTCCAACAGCAGGATGGACGTCTCCAACAGCAGGATGGACGCCTCCAACAGCAGGATGGATGGACGTCTCCAACAGCAGGAGGATGGACGCTCCAACAGCAGATGGTGGACGTCCCAACAGCAGGATGGATGGACGTCCCAACAGCAGGATGGACGGACATCTCCAACAGCAGGATGGATGGACGTCCAACAGCAGGATGGATGGACGCTCCAACAGCAGGATGGATGGACGTCTCCAACAGCAGGATGGATGACGTCTCCAACAGCAGGATGGATGGACGCCTCCAACAGCAGGACGGACGCCTCCAACAGCAGGACGCCTCCAACAGCAGGATGGAAGGACGCCTCCAACAGCAGGATGGATGGACGCCTCCAACAGCAGGACGAAGGACGCCTCCAACAGCAGGATGAATGGACGCCCCAACAGCAGGATGGACGCCTCCAACAGCAGGATGGACGCCTCCAACAGCAGGACGCCTAAAACAGCAGGATGGACGCCTCCAACAGCAGGACGTCTCCAACAGCAGGATGGACGTCTCAACAGCAGGACGCCTCCAACAGCAGGATGGATGGACGCCTCCAACAGCAGGACGGACGCCTCCAACAGCAGGATGGACGCCTCCAACAGCAGGACGACTCCAACAGAAGGACCGACGCCACCAACAGCAGGACGGACGTCTCCAACAGCAGGACGGACGCCTCCAACAGCAGGACGGACGTCTCCAACAGCAGGACGGACGCCTCCAACAGCAGGATGGACGCCCCAACAGCAGGACGACCCTAACAGCAGGATGGGCGTCTCCAACAGCAGGATGGGCATGTCTCCAACAGCAGGATGGACGCCTCCAACAGCAGGATGGACGTCTCCAAAAGCAGGACGGACGCCTCCAACAGCAGGATGGACGCCTCCAACAGCAGATGGACGCCTCCAACAGCAGGATGGACGTCTCCAACAGCAGGAGGATGGACGCCTCCAACAGCAGGATGGAGACGCTCCAACAGCAGGATGGATGGACGTCTCCAACAGCAGGATGGATTTACGCCCAACAGCAGGATGGATGGACGTCTCCAACAGCAGGATGGACGCGTCCAACAGCAGGATGGACGCCCCAACAGCAGGATGGACGCCTCCAACAGCAGGATGGACGCCCCAACAGCAGGATGGAGACGCCCCAACAGCAGGACGCCTAAAACAGCAGGATGGACGCTCCAACAGCAGGACGCCTCCAACAGCAGGATGGACGTCTCCAACAGCAGGACGCCTCCAACAGCAGGATGGATGGACGTCTCCAACAACAGGATGGACGTCTCCAACAGCAGGATGGACGCTCCAACAGCAGACGTCTCCAACAGAAGGACCGACGTCACCAACAGCAGGACGGACGTCTCCAACAGCAGGACGGACGCCTCCAACAGCAGGACGGACGCCTCCAACAGCAGGACGGACGCCTCCAACAGCAGGATGGACGCCTCCAACAGCAGGACGGACGCTCCAACAGCAGGATGGGCGCCTCCAACAGCAGGATGGCGCCTCCAACAGCAGGATGGACGCCTCCAACAGCAGGATGGACGTCCCAACAGCAGGATGGACGCTCTAACAGCAGGACGCCTCCAACAGCAGGATGGATGGACGCCTCCAACAGCAGGATGGATGGACGCTCCAACAGCAGGATGGATGGACGTCCCAACAGCAGGATGGACGTCTCCAACAGCAGGATGGACGTCTCCAACAGCAGGATGGACGCTCCAACAGCAGGATGGACGCCTCCAACAGCAGGACGCCTCCAACAGCAGGATGGACGCCTCCAACAGCAGGACGCCTCCAACAGCAGGATGGATGGACGCTCCAACAACAGGATGGACGTCTCCAACAGCAGGATGGACGCTCTCCAACAGCAGACGCCTCCAACAGAAGGACCGACGTCACCAACAGCAGGACGGACGTCTCCAACAGCAGGACGGACGCCTCCAACAGCAGGACGGACGTCTCCAACAGCAGGACGGACGTCTCCAACAGCAGGACGGACGCCACCAACAGCAGGACGCTCCAACAGCAGGATGGACGTCTCCAACAGCAGGATGGACGCCTCCAACAGCAGGATGGACGTCTCCAACAGCAGGATGGAGACGCCTCCAACAGCAGGACGGACGCCTCCAACAGCAGGACGGACGCCTCCAACAGCAGGACACGCCTCCAACAGCAGGACGGACGCCCCAACAGCAGGACGGACGCTCCAACAGCAGGATGGATGGACGCCCCAACAGCAGGATGGAGGACGCTCCAACAGCAGGATGGATGGACGCCTCCAACAGCAGGATGGATGGACGCCTCCAACAGCAGGATGGATGGACGCCTCCAACAGCAGACGCCTCCAACAGCAGGACGACGCCCCAACAGCAGGACGGACGCCTCCAACAGCAGGACGGACGTCTCCAACAGCAGGACGGACGCCTCCAACAGCAGGATGTACGCCTCCAACAGCAGGATGGATGTACGCCTCCAACAGCAGGACGGACGTCTCCAACAGCAGGACGGACGTCTCCAACAGCAGGACGGACGCCTCCAACAGCAGGATGGACGTCTCCAACAGCAGGATGGATGACCTCCAACAGCAGGATGGATGGACGCCTCCAACAGCAGGATGGATGGACGCCCAACAGCAGGATGGATGGACGCCTCCAACAGCAGGATGGATGGACGCCCCAACAGCAGGATGGATGGACGTCCAACAGCAGGATGGAGGAGTCTCCAACAGCAGGACGGACGTCTCCAACAGCAGGACGCCTCCAACAGCAGGACGGACGCCACCAACAGCAGGACGGACGCCTCCAACAGCAGGATGGACGTCTCCAACAGCAGGATGGACGCGGTCCAACAGCAGGATGGACGCCCAACAGCAGGATGGACGCCTCCAACAGCAGGATGGACGCCTCAACAGCAGGATGGATGGACGCCCCAACAGCAGGATGGAAGGACGTCTCCAACAGCAGGATGGATGGACGTCTCCAACAGCAGGAGAAGGACGCCTCCAACAGCAGGATGAATGGACGCCTCCAACAGCAGGATGGACGCCTCCAACAGCAGGATGGACGCCTCCAACAGCAGGACGCCAAAACAGCAGGATGGACGTCTCCAACAGCAGGACGTTCCAACAGCAGGATGGACGTCTCCAACAGCAGGACGCCTCCAACAGCAGGATGGATGGACGCTCCAACAGCAGGATGGACGTCTCCAACAGCAGGATGGACGTCTCCAACAGCAGGACGCTCCAACAGAAGGACCGACGTCACCAACAGCAGGACGGACGCCTCCAACAGCAGGACGGACGCCTCCAACAGCAGGACGGACGTCTCCAACAGCAGGACGGACGTCTCCAACAGCAGGATGGACGCCTCCAACAGCAGGACGTCTCTAACAGCAGGATGGGCGTCTCCAACAGCAGGATGGGCGTCTCCAACAGCAGGATGGAGGCGTCTCCAACAGCAGGATGGACGCCTCCAAAAGCAGGATGGACGCCTCCAACAGCAGGATGGACGCCTCCAACAGCAGGATGGACGTCTCCAACAGCAGGATGGACGCCTCCAACAGCAGGATGGAGACGCCCCAACAGCAGGATGGATGGACGCCTCCAACAGCAGGACGCCTCCAACGCAGGATGGGCGTCTCCAACAGCAGGACGGACGCCTCCAACAGCAGGACGGACGATCCAACAGCAGGATGGACGCCTCCAACAGCAGGATGGATGGACGCCTCCAACAGCAGGATGGATGGACGTCTCCAACAGCAGGATGGATGGACGCCTCCAACAGCAGGATGGATGGACGCCCCAACAGCAGGATGGATGGACGCTCCAACAGCAGGATGGATGGACGCCTCCAACAGCAGGAGATGGACGTCTCCAACAGCAGGACGGACGCTCCAACAGCAGGACGCCTCCAACAGCAGGACGGACGCCACCAACAGCAGGACGGACGCCTCCAACAGCAGGATGGACGCGTCCAACAGCAGGATGGACGCGTCCAACAGCAGGATGGACGCCTCCAACAGCAGATGGACGCCTCCAACAGCAGGATGGACGCTCCAACAGCAGGATGGATGGACGCCTCCAACAGCAGGATGGAAGGACGCCTCCAACAGCAGGATGGATGGACGCCTCCAACAGCAGGATGAATGGACGCCTCCAACAGCAGGATGAATGGACGCTCCAACAGCAGGATGGACGCCCCAACAGCAGGATGGACGCCTCCAACAGCAGGACGCCTAAAACAGCAGGATGGACGCCTCCAACAGCAGGACGCCTCCAACAGCAGGATGGACGTCTCAACAGCAGGACGTCTCCAACAGCAGGATGGATGGACGCCTCCAACAACAGGATGGACGTCTCCAACAGCAGGATGGACGTCTCCAACAGCAGACGCCCCAACAGAAGGACCGACGCCACCAACAGCAGGACGGACGCCTCCAACAGCAGGACGGACGCCTCCAACAGCAGGACGGACGCCTCCAACAGCAGGACGGACGTCTCCAACAGCAGGATGGACGTCTCCAACAGCAGGACGCCTCAACAGCAGGATGGGCGCCTCCAACAGCAGGATGGGCGTCTCCAACAGCAGGATGGACGTCTCCAACAGCAGGATGGACGCCTCCAAAAGCAGGATGGACGCCTCCAACAGCAGGACGGACGCCTCCAACAGCAGGACGGACGCTCCAACAGCAGGATGGACGTCTCCAACAGCAGGATGGATGACGCCCAACAGCAGGATGGATGGACGCTCCAACAGCAGGATGGATGGACGCCTCCAACAGCAGGATGGATGTACGCCTCCAACAGCAGGATGGATGGACGCCTCCAACAGCAGGATGGACGCGTCCAACAGCAGGATGGACGCCTCCAACAGCAGGATGGACGCCTCCAACAGCAGGATGGACGTCTCCAACAGCAGGAGACGCCTCCAACAGCAGGATGGACGCTCCAACAGCAGGACGCCTCCAACAGCAGGATGGATGGACGTCTCCAACAGCAGGATGGACGCCTCCAACAGCAGGATGGACGTCTCAACAGCAGGACGTCTCCAACAGAAGGACCGACGCCACCAACAGCAGGACGGACGTCTCCAACAGCAGGACGGACGCCTCCAACAGCAGGACGGACGCCTCAAACAGCAGGACGGACGTCTCCAACAGCAGGACGGACGCCTCCAACAGCAGGACGCCCCTAACAGCAGGATGGGCGTCTCCAACAGCAGGATGGACGCCTCCAACAGCAGGACGGACGCCTCCAACAGCAGGATGGACGTCTCCAACAGCAGGACGGACGCCTCCAACAGCAGGACGCCTCCAACAGCAGGATGGAGGACGCCTCCAACAGCAGGATGGACGCTCCAACAGCAGGATGGACGTCTCCAACAGCAGATGGATGGACGCCTCCAACAGCAGGATGGATGGACGCCTCCAACAGCAGGATGGATGGACGCCTCCAACAGCAGGATGGATGGACGTCTCCAACAGCAGGATGGAGGACGTCTCCAACAGCAGGATGAACGTCTCCAACAGCAGGATGGATGGACGTCTCCAACAGCAGGATGGATGGACGTCTCCAACAGCAGGATGGATGGACGTCTCCAACAGCAGGATGGAGACGCCCAACAGCAGGACGGACGTCTCCAACAGCAGGACGTCTCCAACAGCAGGATGGAAGGACGCCTCCAACAGCAGGATGGATGGACGCCCCAACAGCAGGATGAATGGACGTCTCCAACAGCAGGATGAATGGACGCCTCCAACAGCAGGATGGACGCCTCCAACAGCAGGATGGACGCCCCAACAGCAGGACGCCTAAAACAGCAGGATGGACGCCTCCAACAGCAGGACGCCTCCAACAGCAGGATGGACGCTCCAACAGCAGGACGCCTCCAACAGCAGGATGGATGGACGTCTCCAACAACAGGATGGACGTCTCCAACAGCAGGATGGACGCCTCCAACAGCAGGACGCCCCAACAGAAGGACCGACGCCACCAACAGCAGGACGGACGCCTCCAACAGCAGGACGGACGTCTCCAACAGCAGGACGGACGCCTCCAACAGCAGGATGGACGCCCCAACAGCAGGACGCCCAACAGCAGGATGGGCGCCTCCAACAGCAGGATGGACGCTCAACAGCAGGATGGACGTCTCCAACAGCAGGATGGACGCCTCCAACAGCAGGATGGACGCCTCCAACAGCAGGATGGACGTCTCCAACAGCAGGATGGACGTCTCCAACAGCAGGATGGACGCCTCCAACAGCAGGATGGATGGACGCCCCAACAGCAGGATGGATGGACGCCTCCAACAGCAGGATGGATGGACGCCTCCAACAGCAGGATGGATTACGCCCCAACAGCAGGATGGATGGACGCCTCCAACAGCAGGATGGACGCCTCCAACAGCAGGACGGACGCCTCCAACAGCAGGATGGACGCCCAACAGCAGGATGGACGCCTCAACAGCAGGATGGATGGACGCCCCAACAGCAGACGCCTCCAACAGCAGGATGGACGCCTCCAACAGCAGGACGCCTCCAACAGCAGGATGGACGCCTCAACAGCAGGACGCCTCCAACAGCAGGATGGATGGACGCCTCCAACAACAGGATGGACGCCTCCAACAGCAGACGGACGCCTCCAACAGCAGGACGCTCTCCAACAGAAGGACCGACGCACCAACAGCAGGACGGACGCCTCCAACAGCAGGACGGACGCCTCCAACAGCAGGACGGACCCTCCAACAGCAGGATGGACGCCTCCAACAGCAGGATGGACGCCCAACAGCAGGACGCCTCCAACAGCAGGACGGGCGCCTCCAACAGCAGGACGGACGCCTCCAACAGCAGGATGGACGCCCCAACAGCAGGATGGACGTCTCCAACAGCAGGATGGACGCCTCCAACAGCAGACGCCTCCAACAGCAGGATGGATGGACGTCTCCAACAGCAGGATGGACGTCTCCAACAGCAGGATGGACGCCTCCAACAGCAGGATGGATGGACGCCCAACAGCAGGATGGATGGACGTCCAACAGCAGGAAGGATGGACGCCCCAACAGCAGGATGGATGGACGTCTCCAACAGCAGGATGGATGGACGTCTCCAACAGCAGGGGAGGCGCCCAACAGCAGGATGGAGGACGCAACAGCAGGATGGAGGACGCCTCCAACAGCAGGACGGATGGACGCCTCCAACAGCAGATGGATGGACGCCCCAACAGCAGGACGGACGCCTCCAACAGCAGGACGCCCCAACAGCAGGATGGACGTCTCCAACAGCAGGATGGACGCCTCCAACAGCAGGATGGATGGACGCCTCCAACAGCAGGATGGAAGGACGCTCCAACAGCACGATGGATGGACGCCTCCAACAGCAGGATGAATGGACGTCTCCAACAGCAGGATGGATGGACGTCTCCAACAGCAGGATGGACGCCTCCAACAGCAGGATGGACGCCTCCAACAGCAGGACGCCTAAAACAGCAGGATGGACGTCTCCAACAGCAGGACGCCTCCAACAGCAGGATGGACGTCTCCAACAGCAGGACGCCTCCAACAGCAGGATGGATGGACGTCTCCAACAGCAGGATGGACGCCTCCAACAGCAGGATGGACGTCTCCAACAGCAGGACGCCTCCAACAGAAGGACCGACGTCACCAACAGCAGGACGGACGTCTCCAACAGCAGGACGGACGTCTCCAACAGCAGGACGGACGCCTCCAACAGCAGGACGACGCCCCAACAGCAGGATGGACGCCTCCAACAGCAGGACGTCTCCAACAGCAGGATGGGCGTCTCCAACAGCAGGACGGGCGTCTCCAACAGCAGGATGGACGTCTCCAACAGCAGGATGGACGTCTCCAACAGCAGGATGGACGCCTCCAACAGCAGGATGGACGTCTCCAACAGCAGGATGGACGTCTCCAACAGCAGGATGGACGTCTCCAACAGCAGGATGGATGGACGTCTCCAACAGCAGGATGGATGGACGTCTCCAACAGCAGGATGGATGGACGTCTCCAACAGCAGGATGGATTTACGCCTCCAACAGCAGGATGGAGGACGTCCAACAGCAGGATGGACGTCTCCAACAGCAGGATGGACGTCTCCAACAGCAGGATGGACGTCTCCAACAGCAGGATGGACGTCTCCAACAGCAGGATGGATGACGCCTCCAACAGCAGGACGTCTAAAACAGCAGGATGGACGTCTCCAACAGCAGGACGCTCCAACAGCAGGATGGACGTCTCCAACAGCAGGACGCCTCCAACAGCAGGATGGATGGACGTCTCCAACAACAGGATGGACGCCTCCAACAGCAGGATGGACGTCTCCAACAGCAGGACGTCTCCAACAGAAGGACCGACGTCACCAACAGCAGGACGGACGCCTCCAACAGCAGGACGGACGTCTCCAACAGCAGGACGGACGTCTCAAACAGCAGGATGGACGTCTCCAACAGCAGGATGGACGCCTCCAACAGCAGGACGCCTCTAACAGCAGGACGGGCGTCTCCAACAGCAGGATGGACGCCTCCAACAGCAGGATGGACGTCTCCAACAGCAGGATGGACGTCTCCAACAGCAGGATGGACGTCTCCAACAGCAGGACGCCTCCAACAGCAGGATGGATGGACGTCTCCAACAGCAGGATGGACGTCTCCAACAGCAGGATGGACGTCTCCAACAGCAGGATGGATGGACGTCTCCAACAGCAGGATGGATGGACGTCTCCAACAGCAGGATGGATGGACGTCTCCAACAGCAGGATGGATGGACGTCTCCAACAGCAGGATGGATGGACGTCTCCAACAGCAGGATGGATGGACGCCTCCAACAGCAGGATGGATGGACGTCTCCAACAGCAGGATGGAGGACGTCTCCAACAGCAGGATGGATGGACGTCTCCAACAGCAGGATGGAGACGTCTCCAACAGCAGGATGGACGTCTCCAACAGCAGGAGCGTCTCCAACAGCAGGATGGAAGGACGTCTCCAACAGCAGGATGGATGGACGTCTCCAACAGCAGGATGAATGGACGTCTCCAACAGCAGGATGAATGGACGTCTCCAACAGCAGGATGGACGTCTCCAACAGCAGGATGGACGTCTCCAACAGCAGGACGTCTAAAACAGCAGGATGGACGTCTCCAACAGCAGGACGTCTCCAACAGCAGGATGGACGCTCCAACAGCAGGACGCCTCCAACAGCAGGATGGATGGACGTCTCCAACAACAGGATGGACGTCTCCAACAGCAGGATGGACGTCTCCAACAGCAGGACGTCTCCAACAGAAGGACCGACGCCACCAACAGCAGGACGGACGTCTCCAACAGCAGGACGGACGTCTCCAACAGCAGGACGGACGTCTCCAACAGCAGGACGGACGTCTCCAACAGCAGGATGGACGTCTCCAACAGCAGGACGCCTCTAACAGCAGGATGGGCGTCTCCAACAGCAGGATGGGCGTCTCCAACAGCAGGATGGACGTCTCCAACAGCAGGATGGACGTCTCCAACAGCAGGATGGACGTCTCCAACAGCAGGATGGACGTCTCCAACAGCAGGATGGACGTCTCCAACAGCAGGATGGACGTCTCCAACAGCAGGATGGATCGTCTCCAACAGCAGGAGGACGTCCCAACAGCAGGATGGATGGACGTCTCCAACAGCAGGACGGACGCCTCCAACAGCAGGATGGAGGACGTCTCCAACAGCAGGACGGACGCCTCCAACAGCAGGATGGACGTCTCCAACAGCAGGATGGACGTCTCCAACAGCAGGACGGACGTCTCCAACAGCAGGATGGAGGACGCCCAACAGCAGGACGCTCAAACAGCAGGATGGACGCTCCAACAGCAGGACGTCTCCAACAGCAGGATGGACGTCTCCAACAGCAGGACGTCTCCAACAGCAGGATGGATGGACGTCTCCAACAACAGGATGGACGTCTCCAACAGCAGGATGGACGTCTCCAACAGCAGGACGCCTCCAACAGCAGGACCGACGTCACCAACAGCAGGACGGACGTCTCCAACAGCAGGACGGACGCCTCCAACAGCAGGATGGACGTCTCCAACAGCAGGACGGACGTCTCCAACAGCAGGATGGACGTCTCCAACAGCAGGACGCCTCCAACAGCAGGATGGGCGTCTCCAACAGCAGGACGGACGTCTCCAACAGCAGGATGGACGCTTCCAACAGCAGGACGGACGTCTCCAACAGCAGGACGGACGTCTCCAACAGCAGGACGGCTCTCCAACAGCAGGATGGATGACGCCTCCAACAGCAGGATGGACGTCTCCAACAGCAGGATGGACGTCTCCAACAGCAGGATGGATGGACGTCTCCAACAGCAGGATGGATGGACGTCTCCAACAGCAGGATGGATGGACGTCTCCAACAGCAGGATGGATGGACGTCTCCAACAGCAGGATGGATGGACGTCTCCAACAGCAGGATGGATGGACGTCTCCAACAGCAGGATGGATGGACGTCTCCAACAGCAGGATGGATGGACGTCTCCAACAGCAGGATGGACCGTCTCCAACAGCAGGACGGATGACGTCCCAACAGCAGGACGGACGCCTCCAACAGCAGGACGTCTCCAACAGCAGGATGGACGCTCCAACAGCAGGATGGACGTCTCCAACAGCAGGATGGATGGACGTCTCCAACAGCAGGATGGACGTCTCCAACAGCATGGATGGACGTCTCCAACAGCAGGATGAATGGACGTCTCCAACAGCAGGATGGATGGACGTCTCCAACAGCAGGATGGACGTCTCCAACAGCAGGATGGACGTCTCCAACAGCAGGATGGACGTCTCCAACAGCAGGACGCCTCCAACAGCAGGATGGACGTCTCCAACAGCAGGACGTCTCCAACAGCAGGATGGATGGACGTCTCCAACAACAGGATGGACGTCTCCAACAGCAGGATGGACGCCTCCAACAGCAGGACGTCTCCAACAGAAGGACCGACGTCACCAACAGCAGGACGGACGTCTCCAACAGCAGGACGGACGTCTCCAACAGCAGGACGGACGCGTCCAACAGCAGGACGGACGTCTCCAACAGCAGGACGGACGTCTCCAACAGCAGGACGTCTCTAACAGCAGGATGGACGTCTCCAACAGCAGGATGGACGTCTCCAACAGCAGGAGACGTCTCCAACAGCAGGATGGACGTCTCCAACAGCAGGATGGATACGTCTCCAACAGCAGGATGAACGTCTCCAACAGCAGGAGGATGGACGTCTCCAACAGCAGGATGGAGGACGTCTCCAACAGCAGGATGACGTCTCCAACAGCAGGATGGATGGACGTCTCCAACAGCAGGACGGACGTCTCCAACAGCAGGACGACTCTCCAACCGCAGGACGGACGTCTCCAACAGCAGGACGGACGTCTCCAACAGCAGGACGGACGTCTCCAACAGCAGGATGGACGTCTCCAACAGCAGGATGGACGTCTCCAACAGCAGGATGGACGCCTCCAACAGCAGGATGGACGTCTCCAACAGCAGGATGGATGCGTCTCCAACAGCAGGACGGACTCTCCAACAGCAGGATGGACGTCTCCAACAGCAGGACGTCTCCAACAGCAGGACGGACGTCTCCAACAGCAGGACGTCTCCAACAGCAGGATGGATGGACGTCTCCAACAGCAGGATGGATGGACGTCTCCAACAGCAGGATGGATGGACGTCTCCAACAGCAGGATGGATGGACGTCTCCAACAGCAGGATGGATGGACGTCTCCAACAGCAGGATGGATGGACGTCTCCAACAGCAGGATGGATGGACGTCTCCAACAGCAGGATGGATGGACGTCTCCAACAGCAGGACGGACATCTCCAACAGCAGGACGCCCCAACAGCAGGACGGACGTCACCAACAGCAGGACGGACGTCTCCAACAGCAGGACGCCTCACAGCAGGATGGACGCGTCCAACAGCAGGATGGACGCCACCAGGATGGACGTCTCCAACAGCAGGATGGACGTCTCCAACAGCAGGATGGATGGACGTCTCCAACAGCAGGATGGAAGGACGTCTCCAACAGCAGGATGGATGGACGTCTCCAACAGCAGGATGAATGGACGTCTCCAACAGCAGGATGAATGGACGTCTCCAACAGCAGGATGGACGTCTCCAACAGCAGGATGGACGTCTCCAACAGCAGGACGCCATAACAGCAGGATGGACGTCTCCAACAGCAGGACGTCTCCAACAGCAGGATGGACGTCTCCAACAGCAGGACGTCTCCAACAGCAGGATGGATGGACGTCTCCAACAACAGGATGGACGTCTCCAACAGCAGGATGGACGTCTCCAACAGCAGGACCGACGTCTCCAACAGCAGGATGGACGTCTCCAACAGCAGGACGGACGTCTCCAACAGCAGGATGGACGTCTCCAACAGCAGGACGGACGTCTCCAACAGCAGGATGGATGACGTCTCCAACAGCAGGATGGACGGTCTCCAACAGCAGGACGGACGTCTCCAACAGCAGGACGCCTCCAACAGCAGGACGGACGTCACCAACAGCAGGACGGACGTCTCCAACAGCAGGACGCTCTCCAACAGCAGGAGGACGTCTCCAACAGCAGGACGGACGTCTCCAACAGCAGGATGGACGTCTCCAACAGCAGGATGGACGTCTCCAACAGCAGGATGGATCGTCTCCAACAGCAGGACGCCCCCAGGATGGACGTCTCCAACAGCAGGACGTCTCCAACAGCAGGACGGACGTCTCCAACAGCAGGACGCGTCCTCCAACAGCAGGATGGATGGACGTCTCCAACAGCAGGAACGTCTCCAACAGCAGGATGGATGGACGTCTCCAACAGCAGGATGGATGGACGTCTCCAACAGCAGGATGGATGGACGTCTCCAACAGCAGGATGGATGGACGTCTCCAACAGCAGGATGGATGGACGTCTCCAACAGCAGGATGGATGGACGTCTCCAACAGCAGGACGGACACTCCAACAGCAGGACGTCTCCAACAGCAGGACGGACGTCTCCAACAGCAGGACGGACGTCTCCAACAGCAGGACGTCTCCAACAGCAGGATGGACGTCTCCAACAGCAGGATGGACGTCCCAACAGCAGGATGGACGCCCAACAGCAGGATGGACGTCTCCAACAGCAGGATGGATGGACGTCTCCAACAGCAGGATGGAAGGACGTCTCCAACAGCAGGATGGATGGACGTCTCCAACAGCAGGATGAATGGACGTCTCCAACAGCAGGATGAATGGACGTCTCCAACAGCAGGATGGACGTCTCCAACAGCAGGATGGACGTCTCCAACAGCAGGACGTCTAAAACAGCAGGATGGACGTCTCCAACAGCAGGACGTCTCCAACAGCAGGATGGACGTCTCCAACAGCAGGACGTCTCCAACAGCAGGATGGATGGACGTCTCCAACAACAGGATGGACGTCTCCAACAGCAGGATGGACGTCTCCAACAGCAGGATGACGTCTCCAACAGCAGGACGGACGTCCCAACAGCAGGACGGACGTCTCCAACAGCAGGACGGACGTCTCCAACAGCAGGACGGACGTCTCCAACAGCAGGACGGACGTCTCCAACAGCAGGACGGACGTCTCCAACAGCAGGACGGCCTCTCAACAGCAGGACGGGCGTCTCCAACAGCAGGAGGACGTCTCCAACAGCAGGACGGACGTCTCCAACAGCAGGATGGACGTCTCCAACAGCAGGATGGACGTCTCCAACAGCAGGATGGACGTCTCCAACAAGCAGGATGGACGTCTCCAACAGCAGGATGGACGTCTCCAACAGCAGGACGGACGTCTCCAACAGCAGGACGCTCTCCAACAGCAGGACGGAGGACGTCTCCAACAGCAGGATGGATGGACGTCTCCAACAGCAGGATGGATGGACGTCTCCAACAGCAGGATGGATGGACGTCTCCAACAGCAGGATGGATGGACGTCTCCAACAGCAGGACGGACGTCTCCAACAGCAGGACGTCTCCAACAGCAGGACGGACGTCACCAACAGCAGGACGGACGTCTCCAACAGCAGGACGGCTCTCCAACAGCAGGACGGACGTCTCCAACAGCAGGACGGACGTCTCCAACAGCAGGATGGACGTCTCCAACAGCAGGAGGACGTCTCCAACAGCAGGATGGATGGACGTCTCCAACAGCAGGAACGTCTCCAACAGCAGGATGGACGTCTCCAACAGCAGGACGCGTCTCCAACAGCAGGATGGACGTCTCCAACAGCAGGACGTCTCCAACAGCAGGATGGAGGACGTCTCCAACAGCAGGATGGAGCGCCCCAACAGCAGGACGCCTCAAACAGCAGGATGGACGTCTCCAACAGCAGGACGTCTCCAACAGCAGGATGGACGTCTCCAACAGCAGGACGTCTCCAACAGCAGGATGGATGGACGTCTCCAACAGCAGGAGACGATCTCCAACAGCAGGATGGATGGACGTCTCCAACAGCAGGATGGATGGACGTCTCCAACAGCAGGATGGAGGACGTCTCCAACAGCAGGATGGATGGACGTCTCCAACAGCAGGATGGATGGACGTCTCCAACAGCAGGATGGATGGACGTCTCCAACAGCAGGATGGATGGACGTCTCCAACAGCAGGATGGATGGACGTCTCCAACAGCAGGATGGATGGACGTCACCAACAGCAGGACGGACGTCTCCAACAGCAGGACGTCTCCAACAGCAGGACGGACGTCTCCAACAGCAGGATGGACGTCTCCAACAGCAGGACGTCTCCAACAGCAGGATGGACGTCGTCCAACAGCAGGATGGACGTCTCCAACAGCAGGATGGACGTCTCCAACAGCAGGATGGACGTCTCCAACAGCAGGATGGACGTCTCCAACAGCAGGATGGATGGACGTCTCCAACAGCAGGATGGATGGACGTCTCCAACAGCAGGATGGATGGACGTCTCCAACAGCAGGATGAATGGACGTCTCCAACAGCAGGATGAATGGACGTCTCCAACAGCAGGATGGACGTCTCCAACAGCAGGATGGACGTCTCCAACAGCAGGACGCTTCAACAGCAGGATGGACGTCTCCAACAGCAGGACGTCTCCAACAGCAGGATGGACGTCTCCAACAGCAGGACGTCTCCAACAGCAGGATGGATGGACGTCTCCAACAACAGGATGGACGTCTCCAACAGCAGGATGGACGTCTCCAACAGCAGGACGGACGTCTCCAACAGCAGGACGGACGTCTCCAACAGCAGGACGGACGTCTCCAACAGCAGGATGGACGTCTCCAACAGCAGGATGGATGGACGTCTCCAACAGCAGGACGGACGTCTCCAACAGCAGGATGGACGTCTCCAACAGCAGGACGTCTCCAACAGCAGGATGGACGTCTCCAACAGCAGGACGGGCTCTCCAACAGCAGGATGGACGTCTCCAACAGCAGGACGTCTCCAACAGCAGGATGGATGGACGTCTCCAACAACAGGATGGACGTCTCCAACAGCAGGATGGACGCTCCAACAGCAGGACGTCTCCAACAGCAGGACCGACGTCTCCAACAGCAGGACGGACGTCTCCAACAGCAGGACGGACGTCTCCAACAGCAGGACGGACGTCTCCAACAGCAGGACGGACGTCTCCAACAGCAGGATGGACGTCTCCAACAGCAGGAACGTCTCCAACAGCAGGATGGGCGTCTCCAACAGCAGGATGGGCGTCTCCAACAGCAGGATGGACGTCTCCAACAGCAGGATGGACGTCTCCAACAGCAGGATAGACGTCTCCAACAGCAGGACGGACGTCTCCAACAGCAGGATGGACGTCTCCAACAGCAGGATGGACGTCTCCAACAGCAGGATGGACGCCCCGAGGACGTCTCCAACAGCAGGATGGATGGACGTCTCCAACAGCAGGATGGATGGACGTCTCCAACAGCAGGATGGATGGACGTCTCCAACAGCAGGATGGATGGACGTCTCCAACAGCAGGATGGATGGACGTCTCCAACAGCAGGATGGAACGCCCAAGCAGGATATCTCCAACAGCAGGACGGACGTCTCCAACAGCAGGACGTCTCCAACAGCAGGACGGACGTCACCAACAGCAGGACGGACGTCTCCAACAGCAGGACGTCTCCAACAGCAGGATGGACGTGTCCAACAGCAGGATGGACGTCTCCAACAGCAGGATGGACGTCTCCAACAGCAGGATGGACGTCTCCAACAGCAGGATGGATGGACGTCTCCAACAGCAGGACGTCTACAACAGCAGGATGGACGTCTCCAACAGCAGGACGTCTCCAACAGCAGGATGGACGTCTCCAACAGCAGGACGTCTCCAACAGCAGGATGGATGGACGTCTCCAACAACAGGATGGACGTCTCCAACAGCAGGATGGACGTCTCCAACAGCAGGACGTCTCCAACAGAAGGACCGACGTCACCAACAGCAGGACGGACGTCTCCAACAGCAGGACGGACGTCTCCAACAGCAGGACGGACGTCTCCAACAGCAGGATGGACGTCTCCAACAGCAGGACGTCTCCAACAGCAGGATGGACGTCTCCAACAGCAGGATGGACGTCTCCAACAGCAGGATGGACGTCTCCAACAGCAGGACGGACGTCTCCAACAGCAGGATGGACGTCTCCAACAGCAGGATGGACGTCTCCAACAGCAGGATGGACGTCTCCAACAGCAGGACGTCTCCAACAGCAGGATGGATGGACGTCTCCAACAGCAGGATGGACGTCTCCAACAGCAGGATGGACGTCTCCAACAGCAGGATGGATGGACGTCTCCAACAGCAGGATGGATGGACGTCTCCAACAGCAGGATGGATGGACGTCTCCAACAGCAGGATGGATGGACGTCTCCAACAGCAGGATGGATGGACGTCTCCAACAGCAGGATGGATGGACGTCTCCAACAGCAGGATGGATGGACGTCTCCAACAGCAGGATGGATGGACGTCTCCAACAGCAGGACGGACGTCTCCAACAGCAGGACGTTCTCCAACAGCAGGACGGACGTCTCCAACAGCAGGACGGACGTCTCCAACAGCAGGATGGACGTCTCCAACAGCAGGATGGACGTCTCCAACAGCAGGATGGACGTCTCCAACAGCAGGATGGATGGACGTCTCCAACAGCAGGATGGAAGGACGTCTCCAACAGCAGGATGGATGGACGTCTCCAACAGCAGGATGAATGGACGTCTCCAACAGCAGGATGGATGGACGTCTCCAACAGCAGGATGGACGTCTCCAACAGCAGGATGGACGTCTCCAACAGCAGGACGCCTCAAACAGCAGGATGGACGTCTCCAACAGCAGGACGTCTCCAACAGCAGGATGGACGTCTCCAACAGCAGGACGTCTCCAACAGCAGGATGGATGGACGTCTCCAACAACAGGATGGACGTCTCCAACAGCAGGATGGACGTCTCCAACAGCAGGACGGACGTCTCCAACAGCAGGATGGACGTCTCCAACAGCAGGACGGACGTCTCCAACAGCAGGACGGACGTCTCCAACAGCAGGACGGACGTCTCCAACAGCAGGACGGACGTCTCCAACAGCAGGACGGACGTCTCCAACAGCAGGATGGACGTCTCCAACAGCAGGACGCGTCTCCAACAGCAGGATGGACGTCTCCAACAGCAGGACGGACGTCTCCAACAGCAGGACGGACGTCTCCAACAGCAGGACGGACGTCTCCAACAGCAGGATGTACGTCTCCAACAGCAGGATGGATGTCGTCTCCAACAGCAGGACGGACGTCTCCAACAGCAGGACGGACGTCTCCAACAGCAGGACGGACGTCTCCAACAGCAGGACGGACGTCTCCAACAGCAGGATGGATGGACGTCTCCAACAGCAGGATGGATGGACGTCTCCAACAGCAGGATGGATGGACGTCTCCAACAGCAGGATGGATGGACGTCTCCAACAGCAGGATGGATGGACGTCTCCAACAGCAGGATGGATGGACGTCTCCAACAGCAGGATGGATGGACGTCTCCAACAGCAGGATGAATGGACGTCTCCAACAGCAGGATGGATGGACGTCTCCAACAGCAGGACGGACATCTCCAACAGCAGGACGTCTCCAACAGCAGGACGGACGTCACCAACAGCAGGACGGACGTCTCCAACAGCAGGACGTCTCCAACAGCAGGATGGACGTGTCCAACAGCAGGATGGACGTCTCCAACAGCAGGATGGACGTCTCCAACAGCAGGATGGACGTCTCCAACAGCAGGATGGACGTCTCCAACAGCAGGATGGATGGACGTCTCCAACAGCAGGATGGAAGGACGTCTCCAACAGCAGGATGGATGGACGTCTCCAACAGCAGGATGAATGGACGTCTCCAACAGCAGGATGAATGGACGTCTCCAACAGCAGGATGGACGTCTCCAACAGCAGGATGGACGTCTCCAACAGCAGGACGTCTAAAACAGCAGGATGGACGTCTCCAACAGCAGGACGTCTCCAACAGCAGGATGGACGTCTCCAACAGCAGGACGTCTCCAACAGCAGGATGGATGGACGTCTCCAACAACAGGATGGACGTCTCCAACAGCAGGATGGACGTCTCCAACAGCAGGACGTCTCCAACAGAAGGACCGACGTCACCAACAGCAGGACGGACGTCTCCAACAGCAGGACGGACGTCTCCAACAGCAGGACGGACGTCTCCAACAGCAGGACGGACGTCTCCAACAGCAGGATGGACGTCTCCAACAGCAGGACGTCTCTAACAGCAGGATGGGCGTCTCCAACAGCAGGATGGGCGTCTCCAACAGCAGGATGGACGTCTCCAACAGCAGGATGGACGTCTCCAACAGCAGGATGGACGTCTCCAACAGCAGGACGGACGTCTCCAACAGCAGGATGGACGTCTCCAACAGCAGGATGGACGTCTCCAACAGCAGGATGGACGTCTCCAACAGCAGGATGGATGGACGTCTCCAACAGCAGGATGAGACGTCTCCAACAGCAGGATGGATGGACGTCTCCAACAGCAGGATGGATGGACGTCTCCAACAGCAGGATGGATGGACGTCTCCAACAGCAGGATGGATGGACGTCTCCAACAGCAGGATGGATGGACGTCTCCAACAGCAGGACGGACGTCTCCAACAGCAGGACGTCTCCAACAGCAGGATGGACGTCTCCAACAGCAGGATGGACGTCCCAACAGCAGGACGTCTCCAACAGCAGGATGGACGTCTCCAACAGCAGGACGGACGTCTCCAACAGCAGGATGGACGCTCCAACAGCAGGATGGACGCGCCCAACAGCAGGATGGACGTCTCCAACAGCAGGATGGACGTCTCCAACAGCAGGATGGAGACGTCTCCAACAGCAGGACGCGTCTCCAACAGCAGGACGGACGTCTCCAACAGCAGGACGGACGTCTCCAACAGCAGGATGGACGTGTCCAACAGCAGGAGGACGTGTCCAACAGCAGGATGGAGCGTCTCCAACAGCAGGATGGACGTCTCCAACAGCAGGATGGACGTCTCCAACAGCAGGATGGATGGACGTCTCCAACAGCAGGATGGAAGGACGTCTCCAACAGCAGGATGGATGGACGTCTCCAACAGCAGGATGAATGGACGTCTCCAACAGCAGGATGAAGACGTCTCCAACAGCAGGATGGACGTCTCCAACAGCAGGATGGGCGTCTCCAACAGCAGGACGTCTCAAAACAGCAGGATGGACGTCTCCAACAGCAGGACGTCTCCAACAGCAGGATGGACGTCTCCAACAGCAGGACGTCTCCAACAGCAGGATGGATGGACGTCTCCAACAACAGGATGGACGTCTCCAACAGCAGGATGGACGTCTCCAACAGCAGGACGTCTCCAACAGAAGGACCGACGTCACCAACAGCAGGACGGACGTCTCCAACAGCAGGACGGACGTCTCCAACAGCAGGACGGACGTCTCCAACAGCAGGACGGACGTCTCCAACAGCAGGATGGACGTCTCCAACAGCAGGACGTCTCTAACAGCAGGATGGGCGTCTCCAACAGCAGGATGGGCGTCTCCAACAGCAGGATGGACGTCTCCAACAGCAGGATGGACGTCTCCAAAAGCAGGATGGACGTCTCCAACAGCAGGATGGACGTCTCCAAAAGCAGGATGGACGTCTCCAACAGCAGGATGGACGTCTCCAACAGCAGGATGGATGGACGTCTCCAACAGCAGGATGGATGGACGTCTCCAACAGCAGGATGGATGGACGTCTCCAACAGCAGGATGGATTACGTCTCCAACAGCAGGATGGATGGACGTCTCCAACAGCAGGATGGACGTGTCCAACAGCAGGATGGACGTCTCCAACAGCAGGATGGACGTCTCCAACAGCAGGATGGACGTCTCCAACAGCAGGATGGATGGACGTCTCCAACAGCAGGACGTCTAAAACAGCAGGATGGACGTCTCCAACAGCAGGACGTCTCCAACAGCAGGATGGACGTCTCCAACAGCAGGACGTCTCCAACAGCAGGATGGATGGACGTCTCCAACAACAGGATGGACGTCTCCAACAGCAGGATGGACGTCTCCAACAGCAGGACGTCTCCAACAGAAGGACCGACGTCACCAACAGCAGGACGGACGTCTCCAACAGCAGGACGGACGTCTCCAACAGCAGGACGGACGTCTCAAACAGCAGGACGGACGTCTCCAACAGCAGGATGGACGTCTCCAACAGCAGGACGTCTCTAACAGCAGGATGGGCGTCTCCAACAGCAGGATGGACGTCTCCAACAGCAGGATGGACGTCTCCAACAGCAGGATGGACGTCTACAACAGCAGGATGGACGTCTCCAACAGCAGGACGTCTCCAACAGCAGGATGGATGGACGTCTCCAACAGCAGGATGGACGTCTCCAACAGCAGGATGGACGTCTCCAACAGCAGGATGGATGGACGTCTCCAACAGCAGGATGGATGGACGTCTCCAACAGCAGGATGGATGGACGTCTCCAACAGCAGGATGGATGGACGTCTCCAACAGCAGGATGGATGGACATCTCCAACAGCAGGATGGATGGACGTCTCCAACAGCAGGATGGATGGACGTCTCCAACAGCAGGATGGATGGATGTCTCCAACAGCAGGATGGATGGACGTCTCCAACAGCAGGATGGATGGACGTCTCCAACAGCAGGACGGACGTCTCCAACAGCAGGACGTCTCCAACAGCAGGATGGAAGGACGTCTCCAACAGCAGGATGGATGGACGTCTCCAACAGCAGGATGAATGGACGTCTCCAACAGCAGGATGAATGGACGTCTCCAACAGCAGGATGGACGTCTCCAACAGCAGGATGGACGTCTCCAACAGCAGGACGTCTAAAACAGCAGGATGGACGTCTCCAACAGCAGGACGTCTCCAACAGCAGGATGGACGTCTCCAACAGCAGGACGTCTCCAACAGCAGGATGGATGGACGTCTCCAACAACAGGATGGACGTCTCCAACAGCAGGATGGACGTCTCCAACAGCAGGACGTCTCCAACAGAAGGACCGACGTCACCAACAGCAGGACGGACGTCTCCAACAGCAGGACGGACGTCTCCAACAGCAGGACGGACGTCTCCAACAGCAGGATGGACGTCTCCAACAGCAGGACGTCTCTAACAGCAGGATGGGCGTCTCCAACAGCAGGATGGGCGTCTCCAACAGCAGGATGGACGTCTCCAACAGCAGGATGGACGTCTCCAAAAGCAGGATGGACGTCTCCAACAGCAGGATGGACGTCTCCAAAAGCAGGATGGACGTCTCCAACAGCAGGATGGACGTCTCCAACAGCAGGATGGATGGACGTCTCCAACAGCAGGATGGATGGACGTCTCCAACAGCAGGATGGATGGACGTCTCCAACAGCAGGATGGATTTACGTCTCCAACAGCAGGATGGATGGACGTCTCCAACAGCAGGATGGACGTGTCCAACAGCAGGATGGACGTCTCCAACAGCAGGATGGACGTCTCCAACAGCAGGATGGACGTCTCCAACAGCAGGATGGATGGACGTCTCCAACAGCAGGACGTCTAAAACAGCAGGATGGACGTCTCCAACAGCAGGACGTCTCCAACAGCAGGATGGACGTCTCCAACAGCAGGACGTCTCCAACAGCAGGATGGATGGACGTCTCCAACAACAGGATGGACGTCTCCAACAGCAGGATGGACGTCTCCAACAGCAGGACGTCTCCAACAGAAGGACCGACGTCACCAACAGCAGGACGGACGTCTCCAACAGCAGGACGGACGTCTCCAACAGCAGGACGGACGTCTCAAACAGCAGGACGGACGTCTCCAACAGCAGGATGGACGTCTCCAACAGCAGGACGTCTCTAACAGCAGGATGGGCGTCTCCAACAGCAGGATGGACGTCTCCAACAGCAGGATGGACGTCTCCAACAGCAGGATGGACGTCTCCAACAGCAGGATGGACGTCTCCAACAGCAGGACGTCTCCAACAGCAGGATGGATGGACGTCTCCAACAGCAGGATGGACGTCTCCAACAGCAGGATGGACGTCTCCAACAGCAGGATGGATGGACGTCTCCAACAGCAGGATGGATGGACGTCTCCAACAGCAGGAAGGATGGACGTCTCCAACAGCAGGATGGATGGACGTCTCCAACAGCAGGATGGATGGACATCTCCAACAGCAGGATGGATGGACGTCTCCAACAGCAGGATGGATGGACGTCTCCAACAGCAGGATGGATGGATGTCTCCAACAGCAGGATGGATGGACGTCTCCAACAGCAGGATGGATGGACGTCTCCAACAGCAGGACGGACGTCTCCAACAGCAGGACGTCTCCAACAGCAGGATGGACGTCTCCAACAGCAGGATGGACGTCTCCAACAGCAGGATGGATGGACGTCTCCAACAGCAGGATGGAAGGACGTCTCCAACAGCACGATGGATGGACGTCTCCAACAGCAGGATGAATGGACGTCTCCAACAGCAGGATGGATGGACGTCTCCAACAGCAGGATGGACGTCTCCAACAGCAGGATGGACGTCTCCAACAGCAGGACGTCTAAAACAGCAGGATGGACGTCTCCAACAGCAGGACGTCTCCAACAGCAGGATGGACGTCTCCAACAGCAGGACGTCTCCAACAGCAGGATGGATGGACGTCTCCAACAACAGGATGGACGTCTCCAACAGCAGGATGGACGTCTCCAACAGCAGGACGTCTCCAACAGAAGGACCGACGTCACCAACAGCAGGACGGACGTCTCCAACAGCAGGACGGACGTCTCCAACAGCAGGACGGACGTCTCCAACAGCAGGACGGACGTCTCCAACAGCAGGATGGACGTCTCCAACAGCAGGACGTCTCTAACAGCAGGATGGGCGTCTCCAACAGCAGGATGGGCGTCTCCAACAGCAGGATGGACGTCTCCAACAGCAGGATGGACGTCTCCAAAAGCAGGATGGACGTCTCCAACAGCAGGATGGACGTCTCCAAAAGCAGGATGGACGTCTCCAACAGCAGGATGGACGTCTCCAACAGCAGGATGGATGGACGTCTCCAACAGCAGGATGGATGGACGTCTCCAACAGCAGGATGGATGGACGTCTCCAACAGCAGGATGGATTTACGTCTCCAACAGCAGGATGGATGGACGTCTCCAACAGCAGGATGGACGTGTCCAACAGCAGGATGGACGTCTCCAACAGCAGGATGGACGTCTCCAACAGCAGGATGGACGTCTCCAACAGCAGGATGGATGGACGTCTCCAACAGCAGGACGTCTAAAACAGCAGGATGGACGTCTCCAACAGCAGGACGTCTCCAACAGCAGGATGGACGTCTCCAACAGCAGGACGTCTCCAACAGCAGGATGGATGGACGTCTCCAACAACAGGATGGACGTCTCCAACAGCAGGATGGACGTCTCCAACAGCAGGACGTCTCCAACAGAAGGACCGACGTCACCAACAGCAGGACGGACGTCTCCAACAGCAGGACGGACGTCTCCAACAGCAGGACGGACGTCTCAAACAGCAGGACGGACGTCTCCAACAGCAGGATGGACGTCTCCAACAGCAGGACGTCTCTAACAGCAGGATGGGCGTCTCCAACAGCAGGATGGACGTCTCCAACAGCAGGATGGACGTCTCCAACAGCAGGATGGACGTCTACAACAGCAGGATGGACGTCTCCAACAGCAGGACGTCTCCAACAGCAGGATGGATGGACGTCTCCAACAGCAGGATGGACGTCTCCAACAGCAGGATGGACGTCTCCAACAGCAGGATGGATGGACGTCTCCAACAGCAGGATGGATGGACGTCTCCAACAGCAGGATGGATGGACGTCTCCAACAGCAGGATGGATGGACGTCTCCAACAGCAGGATGGATGGACATCTCCAACAGCAGGATGGATGGACGTCTCCAACAGCAGGATGGATGGACGTCTCCAACAGCAGGATGGATGGATGTCTCCAACAGCAGGATGGATGGACGTCTCCAACAGCAGGATGGATGGACGTCTCCAACAGCAGGACGGACGTCTCCAACAGCAGGACGTCTCCAACAGCAGGATGGAAGGACGTCTCCAACAGCAGGATGGATGGACGTCTCCAACAGCAGGATGAATGGACGTCTCCAACAGCAGGATGAATGGACGTCTCCAACAGCAGGATGGACGTCTCCAACAGCAGGATGGACGTCTCCAACAGCAGGACGTCTAAAACAGCAGGATGGACGTCTCCAACAGCAGGACGTCTCCAACACCAGGATGGACGTCTCCAACAGCAGGACGTCTCCAACAGCAGGATGGATGGACGTCTCCAACAACAGGATGGACGTCTCCAACAGCAGGATGGACGTCTCCAACAGCAGGACGTCTCCAACAGAAGGACCGACGTCACCAACAGCAGGACGGACGTCTCCAACAGCAGGACGGACGTCTCCAACAGCAGGACGGACGTCTCCAACAGCAGGACGGACGTCTCCAACAGCAGGATGGACGTCTCCAACAGCAGGACGTCTCTAACAGCAGGATGGGCGTCTCCAACAGCAGGATGGGCGTCTCCAACAGCAGGATGGACGTCTCCAACAGCAGGATGGACGTCTCCAAAAGCAGGATGGACGTCTCCAACAGCAGGATGGACGTCTCCAAAAGCAGGATGGACGTCTCCAACAGCAGGATGGACGTCTCCAACAGCAGGATGGATGGACGTCTCCAACAGCAGGATGGATGGACGTCTCCAACAGCAGGATGGATGGACGTCTCCAACAGCAGGATGGATTTACGTCTCCAACAGCAGGATGGATGGACGTCTCCAACAGCAGGATGGACGTGTCCAACAGCAGGATGGACGTCTCCAACAGCAGGATGGACGTCTCCAACAGCAGGATGGACGTCTCCAACAGCAGGATGGATGGACGTCTCCAACAGCAGGACGTCTAAAACAGCAGGATGGACGTCTCCAACAGCAGGACGTCTCCAACAGCAGGATGGACGTCTCCAACAGCAGGACGTCTCCAACAGCAGGATGGATGGACGTCTCCAACAACAGGATGGACGTCTCCAACAGCAGGATGGACGTCTCCAACAGCAGGACGTCTCCAACAGAAGGACCGACGTCACCAACAGCAGGACGGACGTCTCCAACAGCAGGACGGACGTCTCCAACAGCAGGACGGACGTCTCAAACAGCAGGACGGACGTCTCCAACAGCAGGATGGACGTCTCCAACAGCAGGACGTCTCTAACAGCAGGATGGGCGTCTCCAACAGCAGGATGGACGTCTCCAACAGCAGGATGGACGTCTCCAACAGCAGGATGGACGTCTACAACAGCAGGATGGACGTCTCCAACAGCAGGACGTCTCCAACAGCAGGATGGATGGACGTCTCCAACAGCAGGATGAATGGACGTCTCCAACAGCAGGATGGATGGACGTCTCCAACAGCAGGATGGACGTCTCCAACAGCAGGATGGACGTCTCCAACAGCAGGATGGACGTCTCCAACAGCAGGATGGACGTCTCCAACAGCAGGACGTCTCCAACAGCAGGATGGACGTCTCCAACAGCAGGACGTCTCCAACAGCAGGATGGATGGACGTCTCCAACAGCAGGATGGACGTCTCCAACAGCAGGATGGACGTCTCCAACAGCAGGACGTCTCCAACAGAAGGACCGACGTCACCAACAGCAGGACGGACATCTCCAACAGCAGGACGGACGTCTCCAACAGCAGGACGGACGTGTCCAACAGCAGGACGGACATCTCCAACAGCAGGACGGACGTCACCAACAGCAGGACGTCTCCAACAGCAGGATGGACGTCTCCAACAGCAGGATGGACGTCTCCAACAGCAGGATGGACGTCTCCAACAGCAGGATGGATGTACGTCTCCAACAGCAGGACGGACGTCTGCAACAGCAGGACGGACGTCTCCAACAGCAGGACGGACGTCTCCAACAGCAGGACGGACGTCTCCAACAGCAGGACGGACGTCTCCAACAGTAGGATGGATGGACGTCTCCAACAGCAGGATGGATGGACGTCTCCAACAGCAGGATGGATGGACGTCTCCAACAGCAGGATGGATGGACGTCTCCAACAGCAGGATGGATGGACGTCTCCAACAGCAGGACGTCTCCAACAGCAGGACGGACGTCTCCAACAGCAGGACGGACGTCTCCAACAGCAGGACGGACGTCTCCAACAGCAGGATGGACGTCTCCAACAGCAGGATGTACGTCTCCAACAGCAGGATGGATGTACGTCTCCAACAGCAGGACGGACGTCTCCAACAGCAGGACGGACGTCTCCAACAGCAGGACGGACGTATCCAACAGCAGGATGGACGTCTCCAACAGCAGGATGGATGGACGTCTCCAACAGCAGGATGGATGGACGTCTCCAACAGCAGGATGGATGGACGTCTCCAACAGCAGGATGGATGGACGTCTCCAACAGCAGGATGGATGGACGTCTCCAACAGCAGGATGGATGGACGTCTCCAACAGCAGGATGGATGGATGTCTCCAACAGCAGGACGGACATCTCCAACAGCAGGACGTCTCCAACAGCAGGACGGACGTCACCAACAGCAGGACGGACGTCTCCAACAGCAGGATGGACGTGTCCAACAGCAGGATGGACGTGTCCAACAGCAGGATGGACGTCTCCAACAGCAGGATGGACGTCTCCAACAGCAGGATGGACGTCTCCAACAGCAGGATGGATGGACGTCTCCAACAGCAGGATGGAAGGACGTCTCCAACAGCAGGATGGATGGACGTCTCCAACAGCAGGATGAATGGACGTCTCCAACAGCAGGATGAATGGACGTCTCCAACAGCAGGATGGACGTCTCCAACAGCAGGATGGACGTCTCCAACAGCAGGACGTCTAAAACAGCAGGATGGACGTCTCCAACAGCAGGACGTCTCCAACAGCAGGATGGACGTCTCCAACAGCAGGACGTCTCCAACAGCAGGATGGATGGACGTCTCCAACAACAGGATGGACGTCTCCAACAGCAGGATGGACGTCTCCAACAGCAGGACGTCTCCAACAGAAGGACCGACGTCACCAACAGCAGGACGGACGTCTCCAACAGCAGGACGGACGTCTCCAACAGCAGGACGGACGTCTCCAACAGCAGGACGGACGTCTCCAACAGCAGGATGGACGTCTCCAACAGCAGGACGTCTCTAACAGCAGGATGGGCGTCTCCAACAGCAGGATGGGCGTCTCCAACAGCAGGATGGACGTCTCCAACAGCAGGATGGACGTCTCCAAAAGCAGGATGGACGTCTCCAACAGCAGGATGGACGTCTCCAAAAGCAGGATGGACGTCTCCAACAGCAGGATGGACGTCTCCAACAGCAGGATGGATGGACGTCTCCAACAGCAGGATGGATGGACGTCTCCAACAGCAGGACGTCTCTAACAGCAGGATGGGCGTCTCCAACAGCAGGACGGACGTCTCCAACAGCAGGACGGACGTATCCAACAGCAGGATGGACGTCTCCAACAGCAGGATGGATGGACGTCTCCAACAGCAGGATGGATGGACGTCTCCAACAGCAGGATGGATGGACGTCTCCAACAGCAGGATGGATGGACGTCTCCAACAGCAGGATGGATGGACGTCTCCAACAGCAGGATGGATGGACGTCTCCAACAGCAGGATGGATGGATGTCTCCAACAGCAGGACGGACATCTCCAACAGCAGGACGTCTCCAACAGCAGGACGGACGTCACCAACAGCAGGACGGACGTCTCCAACAGCAGGATGGACGTGTCCAACAGCAGGATGGACGTGTCCAACAGCAGGATGGACGTCTCCAACAGCAGGATGGACGTCTCCAACAGCAGGATGGACGTCTCCAACAGCAGGATGGATGGACGTCTCCAACAGCAGGATGGAAGGACGTCTCCAACAGCAGGATGGATGGACGTCTCCAACAGCAGGATGAATGGACGTCTCCAACAGCAGGATGAATGGACGTCTCCAACAGCAGGATGGACGTCTCCAACAGCAGGATGGACGTCTCCAACAGCAGGACGTCTAAAACAGCAGGATGGACGTCTCCAACAGCAGGACGTCTCCAACAGCAGGATGGACGTCTCCAACAGCAGGACGTCTCCAACAGCAGGATGGATGGACGTCTCCAACAACAGGATGGACGTCTCCAACAGCAGGATGGACGTCTCCAACAGCAGGACGTCTCCAACAGAAGGACCGACGTCACCAACAGCAGGACGGACGTCTCCAACAGCAGGACGGACGTCTCCAACAGCAGGACGGACGTCTCCAACAGCAGGACGGACGTCTCCAACAGCAGGATGGACGTCTCCAACAGCAGGACGTCTCTAACAGCAGGATGGGCGTCTCCAACAGCAGGATGGGCGTCTCCAACAGCAGGATGGACGTCTCCAACAGCAGGATGGACGTCTCCAAAAGCAGGATGGACGTCTCCAACAGCAGGATGGACGTCTCCAAAAGCAGGATGGACGTCTCCAACAGCAGGATGGACGTCTCCAACAGCAGGATGGATGGACGTCTCCAACAGCAGGATGGATGGACGTCTCCAACAGCAGGATGGATGGACGTCTCCAACAGCAGGATGGATTTACGTCTCCAACAGCAGGATGGATGGACGTCTCCAACAGCAGGATGGACGGCGTCTCCAACAGCAGGATGGACGTCTCCAACAGCAGGATGGACGTCTCCAACAGCAGGATGGATGGACGTCTCCAACAGCAGGACGCGTCTCCAACAGCAGGATGGACGTCTCCAACAGCAGGACGTCTCCAACAGCAGGATGGATGGACGTCTCCAACAACAGGATGGACGTCTCCAACAGCAGGATGGACGTCTCCAACAGCAGGACGTCTCCAACAGAAGGACCGACGTCACCAACAGCAGGACGGACGTCTCCAACAGCAGGACGGACGTCTCCAACAGCAGGACGGACGTCTCAAACAGCAGGACGGACGTCTCCAACAGCAGGATGGACGTCTCCAACAGCAGGACGTCTCTAACAGCAGGATGGGCGTCTCCAACAGCAGGATGGACGTCTCCAACAGCAGGATGGACGTCTCCAACAGCAGGATGGACGTCTCCAACAGCAGGATGGACGTCTCCAACAGCAGGACGACTCCAACAGCAGGATGGATGGACGGCTCCAACAGCAGGATGGACGTCTCCAACAGCAGGATGGACGTCTCCAACAGCAGGATGGATGGACGTCTCCAACAGCAGGATGGATGGACGTCTCCAACAGCAGGATGGATGGACGTCTCCAACAGCAGGATGGATGGACGTCTCCAACAGCAGGATGGATGGACATCTCCAACAGCAGGATGGATGGACGTCTCCAACAGCAGGATGGATGGACGTCTCCAACAGCAGGATGGATGGATGTCTCCAACAGCAGGATGGATGGACGTCTCCAACAGCAGGATGGATGGACGTCTCCAACAGCAGGACGGACGTCTCCAACAGCAGGACGTCTCCAACAGCAGGATGGAAGGACGTCTCCAACAGCAGGATGGATGGACGTCTCCAACAGCAGGATGAATGGACGTCTCCAACAGCAGGATGAATGGACGTCTCCAACAGCAGGATGGACGTCTCCAACAGCAGGATGGACGTCTCCAACAGCAGGACGTCTAAAACAGCAGGATGGACGTCTCCAACAGCAGGACGTCTCCAACAGCAGGATGGACGTCTCCAACAGCAGGACGTCTCCAACAGCAGGATGGATGGACGTCTCCAACAACAGGATGGACGTCTCCAACAGCAGGATGGACGTCTCCAACAGCAGGACGTCTCCAACAGAAGGACCGACGTCACCAACAGCAGGACGGACGTCTCCAACAGCAGGACGGACGTCTCCAACAGCAGGACGGACGTCTCCAACAGCAGGATGGACGTCTCCAACAGCAGGACGTCTCTAACAGCAGGATGGACGTCTCCAACAGCAGGATGGGCGTCTCCAACAGCAGGATGGACGTCTCCAACAGCAGGATGGACGTCTCCAAAAGCAGGATGGACGTCTCCAACAGCAGGATGGACGTCTCCAAAAGCAGGATGGACGTCTCTAACAGCAGGATGGACGTCTCCAACAGCAGGATGGATGGACGTCTCCAACAGCAGGATGGATGGACGTCTCCAACAGCAGGATGGATGGACGTCTCCAACAGCAGGATGGATTTACGTCTCCAACAGCAGGATGGATGGACGTCTCCAACAGCAGGATGGACGTGTCCAACAGCAGGATGGACGTCTCCAACAGCAGGATGGACGTCTCCAACAGCAGGATGGACGTCTCCAACAGCAGGATGGATGGACGTCTCCAACAGCAGGACGTCTAAAACAGCAGGATGGACGTCTCCAACAGCAGGACGTCTCCAACAGCAGGATGGACGTCTCCAACAGCAGGACGTCTCCAACAGCAGGATGGATGGACGTCTCCAACAACAGGATGGACGTCTCCAACAGCAGGATGGACGTCTCCAACAGCAGGACGTCTCCAACAGAAGGACCGACGTCACCAACAGCAGGACGGACGTCTCCAACAGCAGGACGGACGTCTCCAACAGCAGGACGGACGTCTCCAACAGCAGGACGGACGTCTCCAACAGCAGGATGGACGTCTCCAACAGCAGGACGTCTCTAACAGCAGGATGGGCGTCTCCAACAGCAGGATGGACGTCTCCAACAGCAGGATGGACGTCTCCAACAGCAGGATGGACGTCTACAACAGCAGGATGGACGTCTCCAACAGCAGGACGTCTCCAACAGCAGGATGGATGGACGTCTCCAACAGCAGGATGGACGTCTCCAACAGCAGGATGGACGTCTCCAACAGCAGGATGGATGGACGTCTCCAACAGCAGGATGGATGGACGTCTCCAACAGCAGGAAGGATGGACGTCTCCAACAGCAGGATGGATGGACGTCTCCAACAGCAGGATGGATGGACGTCTCCAACAGCAGGATGGATGGACGTCTCCAACAGCAGGATGGATGGACGTCTCCAACAGCAGGATGGATGGATGTCTCCAACAGCAGGATGGATGGACGTCTCCAACAGCAGGATGGATGGACGTCTCCAACAGCAGGACGGACGTCTCCAACAGCAGGACGTCTCCAACAGCAGGATGGACGTCTCCAACAGCAGGATGGACGTCTCCAACAGCAGGATGGATGGACGTCTCCAACAGCAGGATGGAAGGACGTCTCCAACAGCACGATGGATGGACGTCTCCAACAGCAGGATGAATGGACGTCTCCAACAGCAGGATGGATGGACGTCTCCAACAGCAGGATGGACGTCTCCAACAGCAGGATGGACGTCTCCAACAGCAGGACGTCTAAAACAGCAGGATGGACGTCTCCAACAGCAGGACGTCTCCAACAGCAGGATGGACGTCTCCAACAGCAGGACGTCTCCAACAGCAGGATGGATGGACGTCTCCAACAACAGGATGGACGTCTCCAACAGCAGGATGGACGTCTCCAACAGCAGGACGTCTCCAACAGAAGGACCGACGTCACCAACAGCAGGACGGACGTCTCCAACAGCAGGACGGACGTCTCCAACAGCAGGACGGACGTCTCCAACAGCAGGACGGACGTCTCCAACAGCAGGATGGACGTCTCCAACAGCAGGACGTCTCTAACAGCAGGATGGGCGTCTCCAACAGCAGGATGGGCGTCTCCAACAGCAGGATGGACGTCTCCAACAGCAGGATGGACGTCTCCAAAAGCAGGATGGACGTCTCCAACAGCAGGATGGACGTCTCCAAAAGCAGGATGGACGTCTCCAACAGCAGGATGGACGTCTCCAACAGCAGGATGGATGGACGTCTCCAACAGCAGGATGGATGGACGTCTCCAACAGCAGGATGGATGGACGTCTCCAACAGCAGGATGGATTTACGTCTCCAACAGCAGGATGGATGGACGTCTCCAACAGCAGGATGGACGTGTCCAACAGCAGGATGGACGTCTCCAACAGCAGGATGGACGTCTCCAACAGCAGGATGGACGTCTCCAACAGCAGGATGGATGGACGTCTCCAACAGCAGGACGTCTAAAACAGCAGGATGGACGTCTCCAACAGCAGGACGTCTCCAACAGCAGGATGGACGTCTCCAACAGCAGGACGTCTCCAACAGCAGGATGGATGGACGTCTCCAACAGCAGGATGGACGTCTCCAACAGCAGGATGGACGTCTCCAACAGCAGGACGTCTCCAACAGAAGGACCGACGTCACCAACAGCAGGACGGACGTCTCCAACAGCAGGACGGACGTCTCCAACAGCAGGACGGACGTCTCAAACAGCAGGACGGACGTCTCCAACAGCAGGATGGACGTCTCCAACAGCAGGACGTCTCTAACAGCAGGATGGGCGTCTCCAACAGCAGGATGGACGTCTCCAACAGCAGGATGGACGTCTCCAACAGCAGGATGGACGTCTACAACAGCAGGATGGACGTCTCCAACAGCAGGACGTCTCCAACAGCAGGATGGATGGACGTCTCCAACAGCAGGATGGACGTCTCCAACAGCAGGATGGACGTCTCCAACAGCAGGATGGATGGACGTCTCCAACAGCAGGATGGATGGACGTCTCCAACAGCAGGATGGATGGACGTCTCCAACAGCAGGATGGATGGACGTCTCCAACAGCAGGATGGATGGACATCTCCAACAGCAGGATGGATGGACGTCTCCAACAGCAGGATGGATGGACGTCTCCAACAGCAGGATGGATGGATGTCTCCAACAGCAGGATGGATGGACGTCTCCAACAGCAGGATGGATGGACGTCTCCAACAGCAGGACGGACGTCTCCAACAGCAGGAACGTCTCCAACAGCAGGATGGAAGGACGTCTCCAACAGCAGGATGGATGGACGTCTCCAACAGCAGGATGAATGGACGTCTCCAACAGCAGGATGAATGGACGTCTCCAACAGCAGGATGGACGTCTCCAACAGCAGGATGGACGTCTCCAACAGCAGGACGTCTAAAACAGCAGGATGGACGTCTCCAACAGCAGGACGTCTCCAACAGCAGGATGGACGTCTCCAACAGCAGGACGTCTCCAACAGCAGGATGGATGGACGTCTCCAACAACAGGATGGACGTCTCCAACAGCAGGATGGACGTCTCCAACAGCAGGACGTCTCCAACAGAAGGACCGACGTCACCAACAGCAGGACGGACGTCTCCAACAGCAGGACGGACGTCTCCAACAGCAGGACGGACGTCTCCAACAGCAGGACGGACGTCTCCAACAGCAGGATGGACGTCTCCAACAGCAGGACGTCTCTAACAGCAGGATGGGCGTCTCCAACAGCAGGATGGACGTCTCCAACAGCAGGATGGACGTCTCCAACAGCAGGATGGACGTCTCCAAAAGCAGGATGGACGTCTCCAACAGCAGGATGGACGTCTCCAAAAGCAGGATGGACGTCTCCAACAGCAGGATGGACGTCTCCAACAGCAGGATGGATGGACGTCTCCAACAGCAGGATGGATGGACGTCTCCAACAGCAGGATGGATGGACGTCTCCAACAGCAGGATGGATTTACGTCTCCAACAGCAGGATGGATGGACGTCTCCAACAGCAGGATGGACGTGTCCAACAGCAGGATGGACGTCTCCAACAGCAGGATGGACGTCTCCAACAGCAGGATGGACGTCTCCAACAGCAGGATGGATGGACGTCTCCAACAGCAGGACGTCTAAAACAGCAGGATGGACGTCTCCAACAGCAGGACGTCTCCAACAGCAGGATGGACGTCTCCAACAGCAGGACGTCTCCAACAGCAGGATGGATGGACGTCTCCAACAACAGGATGGACGTCTCCAACAGCAGGATGGACGTCTCCAACAGCAGGACGTCTCCAACAGAAGGACCGACGTCACCAACAGCAGGACGGACGTCTCCAACAGCAGGACGGACGTCTCCAACAGCAGGACGGACGTCTCAAACAGCAGGACGGACGTCTCCAACAGCAGGATGGACGTCTCCAACAGCAGGACGTCTCTAACAGCAGGATGGACGTCTCCAACAGCAGGATGGACGTCTCCAACAGCAGGATGGACGTCTCCAACAGCAGGATGGACGTCTACAACAGCAGGATGGACGTCTCCAACAGCAGGACGTCTCCAACAGCAGGATGGATGGACGTCTCCAACAGCAGGATGGACGTCTCCAACAGCAGGATGGACGTCTCCAACAGCAGGATGGATGGACGTCTCCAACAGCAGGATGGATGGACGTCTCCAACAGCAGGATGGATGGACGTCTCCAACAGCAGGATGGATGGACGTCTCCAACAGCAGGATGGATGGACATCTCCAACAGCAGGATGGATGGACGTCTCCAACAGCAGGATGGATGGACGTCTCCAACAGCAGGATGGATGGATGTCTCCAACAGCAGGATGGATGGACGTCTCCAACAGCAGGATGGATGGACGTCTCCAACAGCAGGACGGACGTCTCCAACAGCAGGACGTCTCCAACAGCAGGATGGACGTCTCCAACAGCAGGATGGACGTCTCCAACAGCAGGATGGATGGACGTCTCCAACAGCAGGATGGAAGGACGTCTCCAACAGCACGATGGATGGACGTCTCCAACAGCAGGATGAATGGACGTCTCCAACAGCAGGATGGATGGACGTCTCCAACAGCAGGATGGACGTCTCCAACAGCAGGATGGACGTCTCCAACAGCAGGATGGACGTCTCCAACAGCAGGACGTCTCCAACAGCAGGATGGACGTCTCCAACAGCAGGACGTCTCCAACAGCAGGATGGATGGACGTCTCCAACAACAGGATGGACGTCTCCAACAGCAGGATGGACGTCTCCAACAGCAGGACGTCTCCAACAGAAGGACCGACGTCACCAACAGCAGGACGGACGTCTCCAACAGCAGGACGGACGTCTCCAACAGCAGGACGGACGTGTCCAACAGCAGGACGGACATCTCCAACAGCAGGACGGACGTCACCAACAGCAGGACGTCTCCAACAGCAGGATGGACGTCTCCAACAGCAGGATGGACGTCTCCAACAGCAGGACGTCTCCAACAGCAGGATGGATGGACGTCTCCAACAGCAGGATGGATGGACGTCTCCAACAGCAGGATGGATGGACGTCTCCAACAGCAGGATGGATGGACGTCTCCAACAGCAGGATGGATGGACGTCTCCAACAGCAGGATGGATGGACGTCTCCAACAGCAGGATGGATGGATGTCTCCAACAGCAGGACGGACATCTCCAACAGCAGGACGTCTCCAACAGCAGGACGGACGTCACCAACAGCAGGACGGACGTCTCCAACAGCAGGACGTCTCCAACAGCAGGATGGACGTGTCCAACAGCAGGATGGACGTCTCCAACAGCAGGATGGACGTCTCCAACAGCAGGATGGACGTCTCCAACAGCAGGATGGATGGACGTCTCCAACAGCAGGACGTCTAAAACAGCAGGATGGACGTCTCCAACAGCAGGACGTCTCCAACAGCAGGATGGACGTCTCCAACAGCAGGACGTCTCCAACAGCAGGATGGATGGACGTCTCCAACAGCAGGATGGATGGACGTCTCCAACAGCAGGATGGATGGACGTCTCCAACAGCAGGATGGATGGACGTCTCCAACAGCAGGATGGATGGACGTCTCCAACAGCAGGATGGATGGACGTCTCCAACAGCAGGATGGATGGACGTCTCCAACAGCAGGATGGATGGATGTCTCCAACAGCAGGACGGACATCTCCAACAGCAGGACGTCTCCAACAGCAGGACGGACGTCACCAACAGCAGGACGGACGTCTCCAACAGCAGGACGTCTCCAACAGCAGGATGGACGTGTCCAACAGCAGGATGGACGTCTCCAACAGCAGGATGGACGTCTCCAACAGCAGGATGGACGTCTCCAACAGCAGGATGGATGGACGTCTCCAACAGCAGGATGGAAGGACGTCTCCAACAGCAGGATGGATGGACGTCTCCAACAGCAGGATGAATGGACGTCTCCAACAGCAGGATGAATGGACGTCTCCAACAGCAGGATGGACGTCTCCAACAGCAGGATGGACGTCTCCAACAGCAGGACGTCTATAACAGCAGGATGGACGTCTCCAACAGCAGGACGTCTCCAACAGCAGGATGGACGTCTCCAACAGCAGGACGTCTCCAACAGCAGGATGGATGGACGTCTCCAACAACTCGATGGACCTCTGTAACTGCAGGATGGACGTCTCCAACAGAAGGACGGACGTCTCCAACAGCAGGACGGACGTCACCAACAGCAGGACGGACGTCTCCAACAGCAGGACGGACGTCTCCAACAGCAGGACGGACGTCTCCAACAGCAGGATGGATGGACGTCTCCAACAGCAGGATGGATGGCTGTCTCCAACAGCAGGACGGACGTCTCCAACAGCAGGACGTCTCCAACCGCAGGACGGACGTCTCCAACAGCAGGACGGACGTCTCCAACAGCAGGACGTCTCCAACAGCAGGATGGACGTGTCCAACAGCAGGATGGACGTCTCCAACAGCAGGATGGACGTCTCCAACAGCAGGATGGACGTCTCCAACAGCAGGATGGATGGACGTCTCCAACAGCAGGACGTCTAAAACAGCAGGATGGACGTCTCCAACAGCAGGACGTCTCCAACAGCAGGATGGACGTCTCCAACAGCAGGACGTCTCCAACAGCAGGATGGATGGACGTCTCCAACAGCAGGACGTCTCCAACAGCAGGATGGATGGACGTCTCCAACAGCAGGATGGATGGACGTCTCCAACAGCAGGATGGATGGACGTCTCCAACAGCAGGATGGATGGACGTCTCCAACAGCAGGATGGATGGACGTCTCCAACAGCAGGATGGATGGATGTCTCCAACAGCAGGACGGACATCTCCAACAGCAGGACGTCTCCAACAGCAGGACGGACGTCACCAACAGCAGGACGGACGTCTCCAACAGCAGGACGTCTCCAACAGCAGGATGGACGTGTCCAACAGCAGGATGGACGTCTCCAACAGCAGGATGGACGTCTCCAACAGCAGGATGGACGTCTCCAACAGCAGGATGGATGGACGTCTCCAACAGCAGGATGGAAGGACGTCTCCAACAGCAGGATGGATGGACGTCTCCAACAGCAGGATGAATGGACGTCTCCAACAGCAGGATGAATGGACGTCTCCAACAGCAGGATGGACGTCTCCAACAGCAGGATGGACGTCTCCAACAGCAGGACGTCTATAACAGCAGGATGGACGTCTCCAACAGCAGGACGTCTCCAACAGCAGGATGGACGTCTCCAACAGCAGGACGTCTCCAACAGCAGGATGGATGGACGTCTCCAACAACAGGATGGACGTCTCCAACAGCAGGATGGACGTCTCCAACAGAAGGACCGACGTCACCAACAGCAGGACGGACGTCACCAACAGCAGGACGGACGTCTCCAACAGCAGGACGGACGTCTCCAACAGCAGGACGGACGTCTCCAACAGCAGGACGGACGTCTCCAACAGCAGGATGGACGTCTCCAACAGCAGGACGTCTCTAACAGCAGGATGGGCGTCTCCAACAGCAGGATGGGCGTCTCCAACAGCAGGATGGACGTCTCCAACAGCAGGATGGACGTCTCCAAAAGCAGGATGGACGTCTCCAACAGCAGGATGGACGTCTCCAAAAGCAGGATGGACGTCTCCAACAGCAGGATGGACGTCTCCAACAGCAGGATGGACGTCTCCAACAGCAGGACGTCTCCAACAGCAGGATGGATGGACGTCTCCAACAGCAGGATGGATGGACGTCTCCAACAGCAGGATGGATGGACGTCTCCAACAGCAGGATGGATGGACGTCTCCAACAGCAGGATGGATGGACGTCTCCAACAGCAGGACGGACATCTCCAACAGCAGGACGTCTCCAACAGCAGGACGGACGTCACCAACAGCAGGACGGACGTCTCCAACAGCAGGACGTCTCCAACAGCAGGATGGACGTGTCCAACAGCAGGATGGACGTCTCCAACAGCAGGATGGACGTCTCCAACAGCAGGATGGACTTCTCCAACAGCAGGATGGATGGACGTCTCCAACAGCAGGAGCGTCTAAAACAGCAGGATGGACGTCTCCAACAGCAGGACGTCTCCAACAGCAGGATGGACGTCTCCAACAGCAGGACGTCTCCAACAGCAGGATGGATGGACGTCTCCAACAGCAGGATGGATGGACGTCTCCAACAGCAGGACGTCTAAAACAGCAGGATGGACGTCTCCAACAGCAGGACGTCTCCAACAGCAGGATGGACGTCTCCAACAGCAGGACGTTCTCCAACAGCAGGATGGATGGACGTCTCCAACAGCAGGACGTCTCCAACAGCAGGATGGATGGACGTCTCCAACAGCAGGATGGATGGACGTCTCCAACAGCAGGATGGATGGACGTCTCCAACAGCAGGATGGATGGACGTCTCCAACAGCAGGATGGATGGACGTCTCCAACAGCAGGATGGATGGACGTCTCCAACAGCAGGATGGATGGACGTCTCCAACAGCAGGATGGATGGACGTCTCCAACAGCAGGATGGATGGATGTCTCCAACAGCAGGACGGACGTCTCCAACAGCAGGACGTCTCCAACAGCAGGACGGACGTCTCCAACAGCAGGACGGACGTCTCCAACAGCAGGATGGACGTCTCCAACAGCAGGATGGACGCGTCTCCAACAGCAGGATGGACGTCTCCAACAGCAGGATGTACGTCTCCAACAGCAGGATGGACGTCTCCAACAGCAGGATGGATGGACGTCTCCAACAGCAGGATGGAAGGACGTCTCCAACAGCAGGATGGATGGACGTCTCCAACAGCAGGATGAATGGACGTCTCCAACAGCAGGATGAATGGACGTCTCCAACAGCAGGATGGACGTCTCCAACAGCAGGATGGACGTCTCCAACAGCAGGACGTCTATAACAGCAGGATGGACGTCTCCAACAGCAGGACGTCTCCAACAGCAGGATGGACGTCTCCAACAGCAGGACGTCTCCAACAGCAGGATGGATGGACGTCTCCAACAACAGGATGGACGTCTCCAACAGCAGGACGGACGTCTCCAACAGCAGGACGGACGTCTCCAACAGCAGGATGGACGTCTCCAACAGCAGGATGGACGTCTCCAACAGCAGGATGAACGTCTCCAACAGCAGGATGGATGTACGTCTCCAACAGCAGGACGGACGTCTCCAACAGCAGGATGGACGTCTCCAACAGCAGGACGTCTATAACAGCAGGATGGACGTCTCCAACAGCAGGAGCGTCTCCAACAGCAGGATGGACGTCTCCAACAGCAGGACGTCTCCAACAGCAGGATGGATGGACGTCTCCAACAACAGGATGGACGTCTCCAACAGCAGGATGGACGTCTCCAACAGCAGGACGTCTCCAACAGAAGGACCGCGTCACCAACAGCAGGACGGACGTCTCCAACAGCAGGACGGACGTCTCCAACAGCAGGACGGACGTCTCCAACAGCAGGACGGACGTCTCCAACAGCAGGATGGACGTCTCCAACAGCAGGACGTCTCTAACAGCAGGATGGACGTCTCCAACAGCAGGATGGGCGTCTCCAACAGCAGGATGGACGTCTCCAACAGCAGGATGGACGTCTCCAACAGCAGGATGGACGTCTCCAACAGCAGGATGGACGTCTCCAACAGCAGGATGGACGTCTCCAACAGCAGGATGGACGTCTCCAACAGCAGGATGGACGTCTCCAACAGCAGGAGCGTCTCCAACAGCAGGATGGATGGACGTCTCCAACAGCAGGATGGATGGACGTCTCCAACAGCAGGATGGATGGACGTCTCCAACAGCAGGATGGATGGACGTCTCCAACAGCAGGATGGATGGACGTCTCCAACAGCAGGATGGACTGGATGTCTCCAACAGCAGGACGGACATCTCCAACAGCAGGACGTCTCCAACAGCAGGACGGACGTCACCAACAGCAGGACGGACGTCTCCAACAGCAGAACGTCTCCAACAGCAGGATGGACGTGTCCAACAGCAGGATGGACGTCTCCAACAGCAGGATGGACGTCTCCAACAGCAGGATGGACGTCTCCAACAGCAGGATGGATGGACGTCTCCAACAGCAGGACGTCTAAAACAGCAGGATGGACGTCTCCAACAGCAGGACGTCTCCAACAGCAGGATGGACGTCTCCAACAGCAGGACGTCTCCAACAGCAGGATGGATGGACGTCTCCAACAACAGGATGGACGTCTCCAACAGCAGGATGGACGTCTCCAACAGCAGGACGTCTCCAACAGCAGGACCGACGTCACCAACAGCAGGACGGACGTCTCCAACAGCAGGACGGACGTCTCCAACAGCAGGACGGACGTCTCCAACAGCAGGATGGACGTCTCCAACAGCAGGACGTCTCTAACAGCAGGATGGACGTCTCCAACAGCAGGATGGACGTCTCCAACAGCAGGATGGACGTCTCCAACAGCAGGATGGACGTCTCCAACAGCAGGATGGACGTCTCCAACAGCAGGATGGACGTCTCCAACAGCAGGATGGACGTCTCCAACAGCAGGACGTCTCCAACAGCAGGATGGATGGACGTCTCCAACAGCAGGATGGACGTCTCCAACAGCAGGATGGAGTGGGAGCGTCTCCAACAGCAGGATGGATGGACGTCTCCAACAGCAGGATGGATGGACGTCTCCAACAGCAGGATGGATGGACGTCTCCAACAGCAGGATGGATGGACGTCTCCAACAGCAGGATGGATGGACGTCTCCAACAGCAGGATGGATGGACGTCTCCAACAGCAGGATGGATGGATGTCTCCAACAGCAGGACGGACGTCTCCAACAGCAGGACGTCTCCAACAGCAGGACGGACGTCACCAACAGCAGGACGGACGTCTCCAACAGCAGGATGGACGTCTCCAACAGCAGGATGGACGTCTCCAACAGCAGGATGGACGTCTCCAACAGCAGGATGGATGGACGTCTCCAACAGCAGGATGGAAGGACGTCTCCAACAGCAGGATGGATGGACGTCTCCAACAGCAGGATGAATGGACGTCTCCAACAGCAGGATGAATGGACGTCTCCAACAGCAGGATGGACGTCTCCAACAGCAGGATGGACGTCTCCAACAGCAGGACGTCTAAAACAGCAGGATGGACGTCTCCAACAGCAGGACGTCTCCAACAGCAGGATGGACGTCTCCAACAGCAGGACGTCTCCAACAGCAGGATGGATGGACGTCTCCAACAACAGGATGGACGTCTCCAACAGCAGGATGGACGTCTCCAACAGCAGGACCGTCTCCAACAGCAGGACGGACGTCTCCAACAGCAGGACGGACGTCTCCAACAGCAGGACGGACGTCTCCAACAGCAGGACGGACGTCTCCAACAGCAGGACGGACGTCTCCAACAGCAGGACGGACGTCTCCAACAGCAGGATGGACGTCTCCAACAGCAGGACGTCTCCAACAGCAGGACGGACGTCTCCAACAGCAGGACGGACGTCTCCAACAGCAGGATGGACGTCTCCAACAGCAGGATGGACGTCTCCAACAGCAGGATGTACGTCTCCAACAGCAGGATGGATGTACGTCTCCAACAGCAGGACGGACATCTCCAACAGCAGGACGGACGTCTCCAACAGCAGGACGGACGTCTCCAACAGCAGGACGGACGTCTCCAACAGCAGGATGGATGGACGTCTCCAACAGCAGGATGGATGGACGTCTCCAACAGCAGGATGGATGGAGGTCTCCAACAGCAGGATGGATGGACGTCTCCAACAGCAGGATGGATGGACGTCTCCAACAGCAGGATGGATGGACGTCTCCAACAGCAGGATGGATGGACGTCTCCAACAGCAGGATGGATGGACGTCTCCAACAGCAGGATGGATGGATGTCTCCAACAGCAGGACGGACATCTCCAACAGCAGGACGTCTCCAACAGCAGGACGGACGTCACCAACAGCAGGACGGACGTCTCCAACAGCAGGACGTCTCCAACAGCAGGATGGACGTGTCCAACAGCAGGATGGACGTCTCCAACAGCAGGATGGACGTCTCCAACAGCAGGATGGACGTCTCCAACAGCAGGATGGACGTCTCCAACAGCAGGATGGATGGACGTCTCCAACAGCAGGATGGAAGGACGTCTCCAACAGCAGGATGGATGGACGTCTCCAACAGCAGGATGAATGGACGTCTCCAACAGCAGGATGAATGGACGTCTCCAACAGCAGGATGGACGTCTCCAACAGCAGGATGGACGTCTCCAACAGCAGGACGTCTACAACAGCAGGATGGACGTCTCCAACAGCAGGACGTCTCCAACAGCAGGATGGACGTCTCCAACAGCAGGACGTCTCCAACAGCAGGATGGATGGACGTCTCCAACAACAGGATGGACGTCTCCAACAGCAGGATGGACGTCTCCAACAGCAGGACGTCTCCAACAGAAGGACCGACGTCACCAACAGCAGGACGGACGTCTCCAACAGCAGGACGGACGTCTCCAACAGCAGGACGGACGTCTCCAACAGCAGGACGGACGTCTCCAACAGCAGGATGGACGTCTCCAACAGCAGGACGTCTCTAACAGCAGGATGGGCGTCTCCAACAGCAGGATGGGCGTCTCCAACAGCAGGATGGACGTCTCCAACAGCAGGATGGACGTCTCCAACAGCAGGATGGACGTCTCCAACAGCAGGATGGACGTCTCCAACAGCAGGATGGACGTCTCCAACAGCAGGATGGACGTCTCCAACAGCAGGGACGTCTCCAACAGCAGGATGGATGGACGTCTCCAACAGCAGGATGGATGGACGTCTCCAACAGCAGGATGGATGGGCGTCTCCAACAGCAGGATGGATGGACGTCTCCAACAGCAGGATGGATGGCGTCTCCAACAGCAGGATGGACGTCTCCAACAGCAGGATGGGACGTCTCCAACAGCAGGACGGACGTCTCCAACAGCAGGACGTCTCCAACAGCAGGACGGAACGTCTCCAACAGCAGGACGGACGTCTCCAACAGCAGGAGCGTCTCCAACAGCAGGACGGCGTCTCCAACAGCAGGATGGACGTCTCCAACAGCAGGATGGGACGTCTCCAACAGCAGGATGGACGTCTCCAACAGCAGGATGGACGTCTCCAACAGCAGGATGGACGTCTCCAACAGCAGGATGGATCGTCTCCAACAGCAGGATGGGGGCGTCTCCAACAGCAGGATGGACGTCTCCAACAGCAGGATGGACGTCTCCAACAGCAGGTGGCGTCTCCAACAGCAGGATGGGCGTCTCCAACAGCAGGAAGACGTCTCCAACAGCAGGATGGATGGACGTCTCCAACAACAGGATGGACGTCTCCAACAGCAGGATGGACGTCTCCAACAGCAGGACGGACGTCTCCAACAGCAGGACCGGCGTCTCCAACAGCAGGACGGGCGTCTCCAACAGCAGGATCGGACGTCTCCAACAGCAGGACGGACGTCTCCAACAGCAGGATGGACGTCTCCAACAGCAGGATGGACGTCTCCAACAGCAGGATGGACGTCTCCAACAGCAGGATGGGCGTCTCCAACAGCAGGACGGACGTCTCCAACAGCAGGATGGGCGTCTCCAACAGCAGGATGGACGTCTCCAACAGCAGGATGGACGTCTCCAACAGCAGGATGGATGGACGTCTCCAACAGCAGGATGGACGTCTCCAACAGCAGGATGGACGTCTCCAACAGCAGGATGGAGACGTCTCCAACAGCAGGATGGAGGACGTCTCCAACAGCAGGATGGTGGACGTCTCCAACAGCAGGATGGATGCGTCTCCAACAGCAGGATGGATCGTCTCCAACAGCAGGATGGACGTCTCCAACAGCAGGATGGCGTCTCCAACAGCAGGATGGACGTCTCCAACAGCAGGAGCGTCTCCAACAGCAGGATGGACGTCTCCAACAGCAGGACGGACGTCTCCAACAGCAGGATGGATGGACGTCTCCAACAGCAGGACGGACGCTCTCCAACAGCAGGACGGACGTCTCCAACAGCAGGATGACGTCTCCAACAGCAGGATGGAACGTCTCCAACAGCAGGATGGACGTCTCCAACAGCAGGATGGACGTCTCCAACAGCAGGATGGACGTCTCCAACAGCAGGATGGACGTCTCCAACAGCAGGATGGAAACGTCTCCAACAGCAGGATGGAACGTCTCCAACAGCAGGATGGCGCGTCTCCAACAGCAGGATGACGTCTCCAACAGCAGGATGGAGACGTCTCCAACAGCAGGATGGAGCGTCTCCAACAGCAGGATGGACGTCTCCAACAGCAGGATGGGACGTCTCCAACAGCAGGATGGATGGACGTCTCCAACAGCAGGATGGTGGACGTCTCCAACAGCAGGATGGATGGACGTCTCCAACAGCAGGATGGATGGACGTCTCCAACAGCAGGATGGACGTCTCCAACAGCAGGACGTCTCCAACAGCAGGACGGACGTCACCAACAGCAGGACGGACGTCTCCAACAGCAGGGCGTCTCCAACAGCAGGATGGACGTCTCCAACAGCAGGATGGACGTCTCCAACAGCAGGATGGACGTCTCCAACAGCAGGAGCGTCTCCAACAGCAGGATGGATTGGCGTCTCCAACAGCATGGACGTCTCCAACAGCAGGATGGATGGACGTCTCCAACAACAGGATGAGGCGTCTCCAACAGCAGGATGGAGGACGTCTCCAACAGCAGGATGGACGTCTCCAACAGCAGGACGGACGTCTCCAACAGCAGGACGTCTCCCAACAGCAGGATGGACGTCTCCAACAGCAGGGGACGTCTCCAACAGCAGGACGGACGTCTCCAACAGCAGGAGAACGTCTCCAACAGCAGGATGGACGTCTCCAACAGCAGGACGGACGTCTCCAACAGCAGGACGGGCGTCTCCAACAGCAGGACGGCGTCTCCAACAGCAGGACGGACGTCTCCAACAGCAGGACGGACGTCTCCAACAGCAGGAGGACGTCTCCAACAGCAGGACGGACGTCTCCAACAGCAGGACGGACGTCTCCAACAGCAGGATGGACGTCTCCAACAGCAGGACGGACGTCTCCAACAGCAGGATGGATGGACGTCTCCAACAGCAGGATGGATGGACGTCTCCAACAGCAGGATGGATGGACGTCTCCAACAGCAGGATGGATGGACGTCTCCAACAGCAGGATGGATGGACGTCTCCAACAGCAGGATGGATGGACGTCTCCAACAGCAGGATGGATGGACGTCTCCAACAGCAGGATGGATGGATGTCTCCAACAGCAGGACGGACATCTCCAACAGCAGGACGTCTCCAACAGCAGGACGGACGTCACCAACAGCAGGACGGACGTCTCCAACAGCAGGACGTCTCCAACAGCAGGATGGACGTGTCCAACAGCAGGATGGACGTCTCCAACAGCAGGATGGACGTCTCCAACAGCAGGATGGATGGACGTCTCCAACAGCAGGATGGAAGGACGTCTCCAACAGCAGGATGGATGGACGTCTCCAACAGCAGGATGAATGGACGTCTCCAACAGCAGGATGAATGGACGTCTCCAACAGCAGGATGGTAGCGTCTCCAACAGCAGGAGCGTCTACAACAGCAGGATGGACGTCTCCAACAGCAGGACGTCTCCAACAGCAGGATGGACGTCTCCAACAGCAGGACGTCTCCAACAGCAGGATGGATGGACGTCTCCAACAACAGGATGGACGTCTCCAACAGCAGGATGGACGTCTCCAACAGCAGGACGGACGTCTCCAACAGCAGGATGGACGTCTCCAACAGCAGGGCGTCTCCAACTGCAGGATGGATGGACGTCTCCAACAGCAGGATGGACGTCTCCAACAGCAGGATGGACGTCTCCAACAGCAGGATGGACGTCTCCAACAGCAGGACGGACGTCTCCAACAGCAGGACGGACGTCTCCAACAGCAGGACGGATGTCTCCAACAGCAGGACGGACGTCTCCAACAGCAGGACGGACGTCTCCAACAGCAGGACGTCTCCAACAGCAGGACGGACGTCTCCAACAGCAGGACGACTCCAACAGCAGGATGGACGTCACCAACAGCAGGATGGACGTCTCCAACAGCAGGACGGACTTCTCCAACAGCAGGATGGACGTCTCCAACAGCAGGATGGACGTCTCCAACAGCAGGATGGATGGACGTCTCCAACAGCAGGATGGATGGACGTCTCCAACAGCAGGATGCAAGGACGTCTCCAACAGCAGGATGGATGGACGTCTCCAACAGCAGGATGGATGGACGTCTCCAACAGCAGGATGGATGGACGTCTCCAACGGCAGGATGGATGGACGTCTCCAACAGCAGGATGGATGGACGTCTCCAACAGCAGGATGGATGGATGTCTCCAACAGCAGGACGGACATCTCCAACAGCAGGACGTCTCCAACAGCAGGACGGACGTCACCAACAGCAGGACGGACGTCTCCAACAGCAGGACGTCTCCAACAGCAGGATGGACGTGTCCAACAGCAGGATGGACGTCTCCAACAGCAGGATGGACGTCTCCAACAGCAGGATGGACGTCTCCAACAGCAGGATGGATGGACGTCTCCAACAGCAGGATGGAAGGACGTCTCCAACAGCAGGATGGATGGACGTCTCCAACAGCAGGATGAATGGACGTCTCCAACAGCAGGATGAATGGACGTCTCCAACAGCAGGATGGACGTCTCCAACAGCAGGATGGACGTCTCCAACAGCAGGACGTCTAAAACAGCAGGATGGACGTCTCCAACAGCAGGACGTCTCCAACAGCAGGATGGACGTCTCCAACAGCAGGACGTCTCCAACAGCAGGATGGATGGACGTCTCCAACAACAGGATGGACGTCTCCAACAGCAGGATGGACGTCTCCAACAGCAGGATGGACGTCTCCAACAGCAGGATGGACGTCTCCAACAGCAGGACGTCTCCAACTGCAGGATGGATGGACGTCTCCAACAGCAGGATGGACGTCTCCAACAGCAGGATGGACGTCTCCAACAGCAGGACGGACGTCTCCAACAGCAGGACGGACGTCTCCAACAGCAGGACGGATGTCTCCAACAGCAGGACGGACGTCTCCAACAGCAGGACGGACGTCTCCAACAGCAGGGCGTCTCCAACAGCAGGACGGACGTCTCCAACAGCAGGACGACTCCAACAGCAGGATGGACGTCACCAACAGCAGGACGGACGTCTCCAACAGCAGGACGGACTTCTCCAACAGCAGGATGGACGTCTCCAACAGCAGGATGGATGGACGTCTCCAACAGCAGGATGGATGGACGTCTCCAACAGCAGGATGGATGGACGTCTCCAACAGCAGGATGCAAGGACGTCTCCAACAGCAGGATGGATGGACGTCTCCAACAGCAGGATGCAAGGACGTCTCCAACAGCAGGATGGATGGACGTCTCCAACAGCAGGATGAATGGACGTCTCCAACAGCAGGATGGATGGACGTCTCCAACAGCAGGATGGACGTCTCCAACAGCAGGATGGACATCTCCAACAGCAGGATGGACGTCTCCAACAGCAGGACGTCTCCAACAGCAGGATGGACGTCTCCAACAGCAGGACGTCTCCAACAGCAGGATGGATGGACGTCTCCAACAGCAGGATGGACGTCTCCAACAGCAGGATGGACGTCTCCAACAGCAGGACGGACGTCTCCAACAGCAGGACGGACGTCTCCAACAGCAGGAGGACGTCTCCAACAGCAGGACGGACGTCTCCAACAGCAGGACGGACGTCTCCAACAGCAGGATGGACGTCTCCAACAGCAGGATGTACGTCTCCAACAGCAGGATGGATGTACGTCTCCAACAGCAGGACGGACATCTCCAACAGCAGGACGGACGTCTCCAACAGCAGGACGGACGTCTCCAACAGCAGGACGGACGTCTCCAACAGCAGGACGGACGTCTCGTACAGCAGGATGGATGGACGTCTCCAACAGCAGGATGGATGGACGTCTCCAACAGCAGGATGGATGGACGTCTCCAACAGCAGGATGGATGGACGTCTCCAACAGCAGGATGGATGGACGTCTCCAACAGCAGGATGGATGGACGTCTCCAACAGCAGGATGGATGGACGTCTCCAACAGCAGGATGGATGGACGTCTCCAACAGCAGGACGGACATCTCCAACAGCAGGACGGACGTCACCAACAGCAGGACGGACGTCACCAACAGCAGGGCGTCTCCAACAGCAGGATGGATGGACGTCTCCAACAGCAGGATGGATGGACGTCTCCAACAGCAGGATGGATGGACGTCTCCAACAGCAGGATGGATGGACGTCTCCAACAGCAGGACGGACGTCTCCAACAGCAGGGCGTCTCCAACAGCAGGATGGACGTCTCCAACAGCAGGATGGACGTCTCCAACAGCAGGATATACGTCTCCAACAGCAGGATGGATGGACGTCTCCAACAGCAGGATGGAAGGACGTCTCCAACAGCAGGATGGATGGACGTCTCCAACAGCAGGATGAATGGACGTCTCCAACAGCAGGATGGATGGACGTCTCCAACAGCAGGATGGACGTCTCCAACAGCAGGATGGATGGACGTCTCCAACAGCAGGATGGATGGACGTCTCCAACAGCAGGATAGATGGACGTCTCCAACAGCAGGATGGATGGACGTCTCCAACAGCAGGATGGATGGACGTCTCCAACAGCAGGATGGATGGACGTCTCCAACAGCAGGATGGATGGACGTCTCCAACAGCAGGATGGATGGACGTCTCCAACAGCAGGACGGACGTCTCCAACAGCAGGACGTCTCCAACAGCAGGACGGACGTCACCAACAGCAGGACGGACGTCTCCAACAGCAGGATGCGTCTCCAACAGCAGGATGGACGTCTCCAACAGCAGGATGGACGTCTCCAACAGCAGGATGGACGTCTCCAACAGCAGGATGGATGGACGTCTCCAACAGCAGGATGGAAGGGCGTCTCCAACAGCAGGATGGATGGACGTCTCCAACAGCAGGATGAATGGACGTCTCCAACAGCAGGATGAATGGACGTCTCCAACAGCAGGATGGACGTCTCCAACAGCAGGACGGACGTCTCCAACAGCAGGGCGTCTCCAACAGCAGGACGGACGTCTCCAACAGCAGGGAACGTCTCCAACAGCAGGATGGACGTCTCCAACAGCAGGGGACGTCTCCAACAGCAGGATGGATGACGTCTCCAACAACAGGATGGACGTCTCCAACAGCAGGATGGACGTCTCCAACAGCAGGGCAGCGTCTCCAACAGCAGGACGGACGTCTCCAACAGCAGGACGGACGTCTCCAACAGCAGGATGGACGTCTCCAACAGCAGGACGGACGTCTCCAACAGCAGGATGGGCGTCTCCAACAGCAGGATGGATGGACGTCTCCAACAGCAGGATGGTGGACGTCTCCAACAGCAGGATGGATGGACGTCTCCAACAGCAGGATGGATGGACGTCTCCAACAGCAGGATGGAGGGCGTCTCCAACAGCAGGATGGATGACGTCTCCAACAGCAGGATGGAGGCGTCTCCAACAGCAGGACGGACGTCTCCAACAGCAGGAGGCGTCTCCAACAGCAGGACGGACGTCTCCAACAGCAGGACGGGACGTCTCCAACAGCAGGACGGACGTCTCCAACAGCAGGATGGACGTCTCCAACAGCAGGATGGACGTCTCCAACAGCAGGATGGAACGTCTCCAACAGCAGGATGGATGGCGTCTCCAACAGCAGGATGGAAGGCGTCTCCAACAGCAGGATGGATGGACGTCTCCAACAGCAGGACGAATGGACGTCTCCAACAGCAGGATGATGGGCGTCTCCAACAGCAGGACGGACGTCTCCAACAGCAGGATGGACGTCTCCAACAGCAGGATGGGCGTCTCCAACAGCAGGATGGGCGTCTCCAACAGCAGGATGGTGGACGTCTCCAACAGCAGGATGGGCGTCTCCAACAGCAGGATGGACGTCTCCAACAGCAGGATGGACGTCTCCAACAGCAGGATGGACGTCTCCAACAGCAGGACGGGTCGTCTCCAACAGCAGGATGGAGGACGTCTCCAACAGCAGGATGGACGTCTCCAACAGCAGGACGGACGTCTCCAACAGCAGGACGGACGTCTCCAACAGCAGGACGGACGTCTCCAACAGCAGGACGGACGTCTCCAACAGCAGGACGGACGTCTCCAACAGCAGGACGGACGTCTCCAACAGCAGGACGGGCGTCTCCAACAGCAGGACGGACGTCTCCAACAGCAGGACGGGCGTCTCCAACAGCAGGATGGACGTCTCCAACAGCAGGACGGACGTCTCCAACAGCAGGACGGACGTCTCCAACAGCAGGATGGACGTCTCCAACAGCAGGATGGACGTCTCCAACAGCAGGATGGTCGTCTCCAACAGCAGGATGGATGGACGTCTCCAACAGCAGGATGGATGGACGTCTCCAACAGCAGGATGGATGGACGTCTCCAACAGCAGGATGGATGGACGTCTCCAACAGCAGGATGGATGGACGTCTCCAACGGCAGGATGGATGGACGTCTCCAACAGCAGGATGGATGGACGTCTCCAACAGCAGGATGGATGGATGTCTCCAACAGCAGGACGGACATCTCCAACAGCAGGGCGTCTCCAACAGCAGGACGGACGTCACCAACAGCTGGACGGACGTCTCCAACAGCAGGACGTCTCCAACAGCAGGATGGACGTGTCCAACAGCAGGATGGACGTCTCCAACAGCAGGATGGACGTCTCCAACAGCAGGATGGGCGTCTCCAACAGCAGGATGGATGGACGTCTCCAACAGCAGGATGGAAGGACGTCTCCAACAGCAGGATGGATGGACGTCTCCAACAGCAGGATGAATGGACGTCTCCAACAGCAGGATGAATGGACGTCTCCAACAGCAGGATGGACGTCTCCAACAGCAGGATGGACGTCTCCAACAGCAGGGCGTCTAAAACAGCAGGATGGACGTCTCCAACAGCAGGGCGTCTCCAACAGCAGGATGGACGTCTCCAACAGCAGGGCGTCTCCAACAGCAGGATGGATGGACGTCTCCAACAACAGGATGGACGTCTCCAACAGCAGGATGGACGTCTCCAACAGCAGGATGGGCGTCTCCAACAGCAGGACGGACGTCTCCAACAGCAGGACGGGCGTCTCCAACAGCAGGATGGGACGTCTCCAACAGCAGGATGGACGTCTCCAACAGCAGGACGGACGTCTCCAACAGCAGGATGGGCGTCTCCAACAGCAGGACGTCTCCAACAGCAGGATGGACGTCTCCAACAGCAGGACGGACGTCTCCAACAGCAGGACGGACGTCTCCAACAGCAGGACGGGCGTCTCCAACAGCAGGATGGACGTCTCCAACAGCAGGACGGACGTCTCCAACAGCAGGACGGACGTCTCCAACAGCAGGATGGACGTCTCCAACAGCAGGATGGATGGACGTCTCCAACAGCAGGATGGATGGACGTCTCCAACAGCAGGATGGATGGACGTCTCCAACAGCAGGATGCAAAGGACGTCTCCAACAGCAGGATGGATGGACGTCTCCAACAGCAGGATGGAGGCGTCTCCAACAGCAGGATGGATGGACGTCTCCAACAGCAGGATGAATGGGCGTCTCCAACAGCAGGATGGATGGGCGTCTCCAACAGCAGGATGGAGCGTCTCCAACAGCAGGATGGACGTCTCCAACAGCAGGACGGACGTCTCCAACAGCAGGGGCGTCTCCAACAGCAGGATGGGCGTCTCCAACAGCAGGGCGTCTCCAACAGCAGGATGGATGGACGTCTCCAACAGCAGGATGGACGTCTCCAACAGCAGGATGGACGTCTCCAACAGCAGGACGGACGTCTCCAACAGCAGGACGGACGTCTCCAACAGCAGGCGGACGTCTCCAACAGCAGGACGGACGTCTCCAACAGCAGGATGGACGTCTCCAACAGCAGGACGGACGTCTCCAACAGCAGGATGGATGCGTCTCCAACAGCAGGACGGACGTCTCCAACAGCAGGACGGACGTCTCCAACAGCAGGACGGACGTCTCCAACAGCAGGACGGACGTCTCCAACAGCAGGACGGGCGTCTCCAACAGCAGGATGGATGGACGTCTCCAACAGCAGGATGGAGACGTCTCCAACAGCAGGATGGATGGACGTCTCCAACAGCAGGATGGATGGACGTCTCCAACAGCAGGATGGACGGGCGTCTCCAACAGCAGGATGGATGGACGTCTCCAACAGCAGGATGGATGCGTCTCCAACAGCAGGACGGATCGTCTCCAACAGCAGGACGGACGTCTCCAACAGCAGGCGGGCGTCTCCAACAGCAGGATGGATGGACGTCTCCAACAGCAGGATGGATGGGACGTCTCCAACAGCAGGATGGAGGACGTCTCCAACAGCAGGATGGACGGACGTCTCCAACAGCAGGACGGACGTCTCCAACAGCAGGGCGTCTCCAACAGCAGGATGGACGTCTCCAACAGCAGGATGGACGTCTCCAACAGCAGGATGGACGTCTCCAACAGCAGGATGGATGGACGTCTCCAACAGCAGGATGGAAGGACGTCTCCAACAGCAGGATGGATGGACGTCTCCAACAGCAGGATGAATGGACGTCTCCAACAGCAGGATGGATGGACGTCTCCAACAGCAGGATGGGCGTCTCCAACAGCAGGACGGACGTCTCCAACAGCAGGATGGACGTCTCCAACAGCAGGGGCGTCTCCAACAGCAGGATGGACGTCTCCAACAGCAGGGCGTCTCCAACAGCAGGATGGATGGACGTCTCCAACAACAGGATGGACGTCTCCAACAGCAGGATGGATGGACGTCTCCAACAGCAGTGGATGGACGTCTCCAACAGCAGGATGGAGGCTGTCTCCAACAGCAGGACGGACATCTCCAACAGCAGGACGGCGTCTCCAACAGCAGGACGGACGTCTCCAACAGCAGGACGGACGTCTCCAACAGCAGGATGGACGTCTCCAACAGCAGGATGGACGTCTCCAACAGCAGGATGGACGTCTCCAACAGCAGGATGGACGTCTCCAACAGCAGGATGGATGGACGTCTCCAACAGCAGGATGGAAGGACGTCTCCAACAGCAGGATGGATGGACGTCTCCAACAGCAGGATGAATGGACGTCTCCAACAGCAGGATGAATGGACGTCTCCAACAGCAGGATGGACGTCTCCAACAGCAGGATGGACGTCTCCAACAGCAGGACGTCTAAAACAGCAGGATGGACGTCTCCAACAGCAGGACGTCTCCAACAGCAGGATGGACGTCTCCAACAGCAGGACGTCTCCAACAGCAGGATGGATGGACGTCTCCAACAACAGGATGGACGTCTCCAACAGCAGGATGGACGTCTCCAACAGCAGGATGGATGGACGTCTCCAACAGCAGGACGGACGTCTCCAACAGCAGGACGTCTCCAACAGCAGGATGGACGTCTCCAACAGCAGGATGGACGTCTCCAACAGCAGGATATACGTCTCCAACAGCAGGATGGATGGACGTCTCCAACAGCAGGATGGAAGGACGTCTCCAACAGCAGGATGGATGGACGTCTCCAACAGCAGGATGAATGGACGTCTCCAACAGCAGGATGGATGGACGTCTCCAACAGCAGGATGGACGTCTCCAACAGCAGGATGGACGTCTCCAACAGCAGGATGGACGTCTCCAACAGCAGGACGTCTCCAACAGCAGGATGGACGTCTCCAACAGCAGGACGTCTCCAACAGCAGGATGGATGGACGTCTCCAACAACAGGATGGACGTCTCCAACAGCAGGATGGACGTCTCCAACAGCAGGGCGTCTCCAACAGAAGGACCGACGTCACCAACAGCAGGACGGACATCTCCAACAGCAGGACGGACGTCTCCAACAGCAGGACGGACGTCTCCAACAGCAGGACGGACATCTCCAACAGCAGGACGGACGTCACCAACAGCAGGAACGTCTCCAACAGCAGGATGGACGTCTCCAACAGCAGGATGGGCGTCTCCAACAGCAGGATGGGCGTCTCCAACAGCAGGATGGATGTACGTCTCCAACAGCAGGACGGACGTCTCCAACAGCAGGACGGACGTCTCCAACAGCAGGACGGACGTCTCCAACAGCAGGACGGACGTCTCCAACAGCAGGACGGACGTCTCCAACAGCAGGATGGATTGGACGTCTCCAACAGCAGGATGGATGGACGTCTCCAACAGCAGGATGGATGGACGTCTCCAACAGCAGGATGGATGGACGTCTCCAACAGCAGGATGGATGGACGTCTCCAACAGCAGGATGGATGGACGTCTCCAACAGCAGGACGTCTCCAACAGCAGGACGGACGTCTCCAACAGCAGGACGGACGTCTCCAACAGCAGGACGGACGTCTCCAACAGCAGGATGGACGTCTCCAACAGCAGGATGGACGTCTCCAACAGCAGGATGTACGTCTCCAACAGCAGGATGGATGTACGTCTCCAACAGCAGGACGGACATCTCCAACAGCAGGACGGACGTCTCCAACAGCAGGACGGACGTCTCCAACAGCAGGATGGACGTCTCCAACAGCAGGATGGATGGACGTCTCCAACAGCAGGATGGATGGACGTCTCCAACAGCAGGATGGATGGACGTCTCCAACAGCAGGATGGATGGACGTCTCCAACAGCAGGATGGATGGACGTCTCCAACAGCAGGATGGATGGACGTCTCCAACAGCAGGATGGATGGACGTCTCCAACAGCAGGATGGATGGACGTCTCCAACAGCAGGACGGACGTCTCCAACAGCAGGGCGTCTCCAACAGCAGGACGGACGTCACCAACAGCAGGACGGACGTCTCCAACAGCAGGATGGACGTCTCCAACAGCAGGATGGACGTGTCCAACAGCAGGATGGACGTCTCCAACAGCAGGATGGACGTCTCCAACAGCAGGATGGACGTCTCCAACAGCAGGATGGATGGACGTCTCCAACAGCAGGATGGAAGGACGTCTCCAACAGCAGGATGGATGGACGTCTCCAACAGCAGGATGAATGGACGTCTCCAACAGCAGGATGAATGGACGTCTCCAACAGCAGGATGGACGTCTCCAACAGCAGGATGGACGTCTCCAACAGCAGGACGTCTAAAACAGCAGGATGGACGTCTCCAACAGCAGGACGTCTCCAACAGCAGGATGGACGTCTCCAACAGCAGGACGTCTCCAACAGCAGGATGGATGGACGTCTCCAACAACAGGATGGACGTCTCCAACAGCAGGATGGACGTCTCCAACAGCAGGACGTCTCCAACAGAAGGACCGACGTCACCAACAGCAGGACGGACGTCTCCAACAGCAGGACGGACGTCTCCAACAGCAGGACGGACGTCTCCAACAGCAGGACGGACGTCTCCAACAGCAGGATGGACGTCTCCAACAGCAGGACGTCTCTAACAGCAGGATGGGCGTCTCCAACAGCAGGATGGGCGTCTCCAACAGCAGGATGGACGTCTCCAACAGCAGGATGGACGTCTCCAACAGCAGGATGGACGTCTCCAACAGCAGGATGGACGTCTCCAAAAGCAGGATGGACGTCTCCAACAGCAGGATGGACGTCTCCAACAGCAGGATGGATGGACGTCTCCAACAGCAGGATGGATGGACGTCTCCAACAGCAGGATGGATGGACGTCTCCAACAGCAGGATGGATTGACGTCTCCAACAGCAGGATGGATGGACGTCTCCAACAGCAGGATGGACGTCTCCAACAGCAGGATGGACGTCTCCAACAGCAGGATGGACGTCTCCAACAGCAGGATGGACGTCTCCAACAGCAGGATGGATGGACGTCTCCAACAGCAGGACGTCTAAAACAGCAGGATGGACGTCTCCAACAGCAGGACGTCTCCAACAGCAGGATGGACGTCTCCAACAGCAGGACGTCTCCAACAGCAGGATGGATGGACGTCTCCAACAACAGGATGGACGTCTCCAACAGCAGGATGGACGTCTCCAACAGCAGGACGTCTCCAACAGAAGGACCGACGTCACCAACAGCAGGACGGACGTCTCCAACAGCAGGACGGACGTCTCCAACAGCAGGACGGACGTCTCCAACAGCAGGACGGACGTCTCCAACAGCAGGATGGACGTCTCCAACAGCAGGACGTCTCTAACAGCAGGATGGGCGTCTCCAACAGCAGGATGGACGTCTCCAACAGCAGGATGGACGTCTCCAACAGCAGGATGGACGTCTCCAACAGCAGGATGGACGTCTCCAACAGCAGGACGTCTCCAACAGCAGGATGGATGGACGTCTCCAACAGCAGGATGGACGTCTCCAACAGCAGGATGGACGTCTCCAACAGCAGGATGGATGGACGTCTCCAACAGCAGGATGGATGGACGTCTCCAACAGCAGGATGGATGGACGTCTCCAACAGCAGGATGGATGGACGTCTCCAACAGCAGGATGGATGGACATCTCCAACAGCAGGATGGATGGACGTCTCCAACAGCAGGATGGATGGACGTCTCCAACAGCAGGATGGATGGACGTCTCCAACAGCAGGATGGATTGGACGTCTCCAACAGCAGGATGGATTGGACGTCTCCAACAGCAGGACGGACGTCTCCAACAGCAGGACGTCTCCAACAGCAGGATGGACGTCTCCAACAGCAGGATGGACGTCTCCAACAGCAGGATGGACGTCTCCAACAGCAGGATGGATGGACGTCTCCAACAGCAGGATGGAAGGACGTCTCCAACAGCACGATGGATGGACGTCTCCAACAGCAGGATGAATGGACGTCTCCAACAGCAGGATGGATGGACGTCTCCAACAGCAGGATGGACGTCTCCAACAGCAGGATGGACGTCTCCAACAGCAGGATGGACGTCTCCAACAGCAGGACGTCTCCAACAGCAGGATGGACGTCTCCAACAGCAGGACGTCTCCAACAGCAGGATGGATGGACGTCTCCAACAACAGGATGGACGTCTCCAACAGCAGGATGGACGTCTCCAACAGCAGGACGTCTCCAACAGAAGGACCGACGTCACCAACAGCAGGACGGACATCTCCAACAGCAGGACGGACGTCTCCAACAGCAGGACGGACGTCTCCAACAGCAGGACGGACATCTCCAACAGCAGGACGGACGTCACCAACAGCAGGACGTCTCCAACAGCAGGATGGACGTCTCCAACAGCAGGATGGACGTCTCCAACAGCAGGATGGACGTCTCCAACAGCAGGATGGATGTACGTCTCCAACAGCAGGACGGACGTCTCCAACAGCAGGACGGACGTCTCCAACAGCAGGACGGACGTCTCCAACAGCAGGACGGACGTCTCCAACAGCAGGATGGATGGACGTCTCCAACAGCAGGATGGATGGACGTCTCCAACAGCAGGATGGATGGACGTCTCCAACAGCAGGATGGACGTCTCCAACAGCAGGACGTCTCCAACAGAAGGACCGACGTCACCAACAGCAGGACGGACGTCTCCAACAGCAGGACGGACGTCTCCAACAGCAGGACGGACGTCTCAAACAGCAGGACGGACGTCTCCAACAGCAGGATGGACGTCTCCAACAGCAGGACGTCTCTAACAGCAGGATGGGCGTCTCCAACAGCAGGATGGACGTCTCCAACAGCAGGATGGACGTCTCCAACAGCAGGATGGACGTCTACAACAGCAGGATGGACGTCTACAACAGCAGGACGTCTCCAACAGCAGGATGGATGGACGTCTCCAACAGCAGGATGGACGTCTCCAACAGCAGGATGGACGTCTCCAACAGCAGGATGGATGGACGTCTCCAACAGCAGGATGGATGGACGTCTCCAACAGCAGGATGGATGGACGTCTCCAACAGCAGGATGGATGGACGTCTCCAACAGCAGGATGGATGGACATCTCCAACAGCAGGATGGATGGACGTCTCCAACAGCAGGATGGATGGACGTCTCCAACAGCAGGATGGATGGATGTCTCCAACAGCAGGATGGATGGGACGTCTCCAACAGCAGGATGGATTGGACGTCTCCAACAGCAGGACGGACGTCTCCAACAGCAGGACGTCTCCAACAGCAGGATGGACGTCTCCAACAGCAGGATGGATGGACGTCTCCAACAGCAGGATGGAAGGACGTCTCCAACAGCACGATGGATGGACGTCTCCAACAGCAGGATGAATGGACGTCTCCAACAGCAGGATGGATGGACGTCTCCAACAGCAGGATGGACGTCTCCAACAGCAGGATGGACGTCTCCAACAGCAGGATGGACGTCTCCAACAGCAGGACGTCTCCAACAGCAGGATGGACGTCTCCAACAGCAGGACGTCTCCAACAGCAGGATGGATGGACGTCTCCAACAACAGGATGGACGTCTCCAACAGCAGGATGGACGTCTCCAACAGCAGGACGTCTCCAACAGAAGGACCGACGTCACCAACAGCAGGACGGACATCTCCAACAGCAGGACGGACGTCTCCAACAGCAGGACGGACGTGTCCAACAGCAGGACGGACATCTCCAACAGCAGGACGGACGTCACCAACAGCAGGACGTCTCCAACAGCAGGATGGACGTCTCCAACAGCAGGATGGACGTCTCCAACAGCAGGATGGACGTCTCCAACAGCAGGATGGATGTACTTCTCCAACAGCAGGACGGACGTCTCCACCAGCAGGACGGACGTCTCCAACAGCAGGACGGACGTCTCCAACAGCAGGACGGACGTCTCCAACAGCAGGATGGATGGACGTCTCCAACAGCAGGATGGATGGACGTCTCCAACAGCAGGATGGATGGACGTCTACAACAGCAGGATGGATGGACGTCTCCAACAGCAGGATGGATGGACGTCTCCAACAGCAGGACGTCTCCAACAGCAGGACGGACGTCTCCAACAGCAGGACGGACGTCTCCAACAGCAGGATGGACGTCTCCAACAGCAGGATGGACGTCTCCAACAGCAGGATGTACGTCTCCAACAGCAGGATGGATGTACGTCTCCAACAGCAGGACGGACATCTCCAACAGCAGGACGGACGTCTCCAACAGCAGGACGGACGTCTCCAACAGCAGGATGGACGTCTCCAACAGCAGGATGTACGTCTCCAACAGCAGGATGGACGTCTCCAACAGCAGGATGGATGGACGTCTCCAACAGCAGGATGGATGGACGTCTCCAACAGCAGGATGGATGGACGTCTCCAACAGCAGGATGGATGGACGTCTCCAACAGCAGGATGGATGGACGTCTCCAACAGCAGGATGGATGGACGTCTCCAACAGCAGGATGGATGGACGTCTCCAACAGCAGGATGGATGTATGTCTCCAACAGCAGGACGGACATCTCCAACAGCAGGACGTCTCCAACAGCAGGACGGACGTCACCAACAGCAGGACGGACGTCTCCAACAGCAGGACGTCTCCAACAGCAGGATGGACGTGTACAACAGCAGGATGGACGTCTCCAACAGCAGGATGGACGTCTCCAACAGCAGGATGGACGTCTCCAACAGCAGGATGGATGGACGTCTCCAAAAGCAGGATGGAAGGACGTCTCCAACAGCAGGATGGATGGACGTCTCCAACAGCAGGATGGACGTCTCCAACAGCAGGATGGACGTCTCCAACAGCAGGACGTCTAAAACAGCAGGATAGACGTCTCCAACAGCAGGACGTCTCCAACAGCAGGATGGACGTCTCCAACAGCAGGACGTCTCCAACAGCAGGATGGATGGACGTCTCCAACAACAGGATGGACGTCTCCAACAGCAGGATGGACGTCTCCAACAGCAGGACGTCTCCAACAGAAGGACCGACGTCACCAACAGCAGGACGGACGTCTCCAACAGCAGGACGGACGTCTCCAACAGCAGGACGGACGTCTCCAACAGCAGGACGGACGTCTCCAACAGCAGGATGGACGTCTCCAACAGCAGGACGTCTCTAACAGCAGGATGGGCGTCTCCAACAGCAGGATGGGCGTCTCCAACAGCAGGATGGGCGTCTCCAACAGCAGGATGGACGTCTCCAACAGCAGGATGGACGTCTCCAAAAGCAGGATGGACGTCTCCAACAGCAGGATGGCCGTCTCCAACAGCAGGATGGACGTCTCCAACAGCAGGATGGACGTCTCCAACAGCAGGACGTCTCCAACAGCAGGATGGATGGACGTCTCCAACAGCAGGATGGACGTCTCCAACAGCAGGATGGACGTCTCCAACAGCAGGACGGACGTCTCCAACAGCAGGACGGACGTCTCCAACAGCAGGAGGACGTCTCCAACAGCAGGACGGACGTCTCCAACAGCAGGACGGACGTCTCCAACAGCAGGATGGACGTCTCCAACAGCAGGATGTACGTCTCCAACAGCAGGATGGATGTACGTCTCCAACAGCAGGACGGACATCTCCAACAGCAGGACGGACGTCTCCAACAGCAGGACGGACGTCTCCAACAGCAGGACGGACGTCTCCAACAGCAGGACGGACGTCTCGTACAGCAGGATGGATGGACGTCTCCAACAGCAGGATGGATGGACGTCTCCAACAGCAGGATGGATGGACGTCTCCAACAGCAGGATGGATGGACGTCTCCAACAGCAGGATGGATGGACGTCTCCAACAGCAGGATGGATGGACGTCTCCAACAGCAGGATGGATGGACGTCTCCAACAGCAGGATGGATGGACGTCTCCAACAGCAGGACGGACATCTCCAACAGCAGTACGGACGTCACCAACAGCAGGACGGACGTCACCAACAGCAGGACGTCTCCAACAGCAGGATGGATGGACGTCTCCAACAGCAGGATGGATGGACGTCTCCAACAGCAGGATGGATGGACGTCTCCAACAGCAGGATGGATGGACGTCTCCAACAGCAGGACGGACGTCTCCAACAGCAGGACGTCTCCAACAGCAGGATGGACGTCTCCAACAGCAGGATGGACGTCTCCAACAGCAGGATATACGTCTCCAACAGCAGGATGGATGGACGTCTCCAACAGCAGGATGGAAGGACGTCTCCAACAGCAGGATGGATGGACGTCTCCAACAGCAGGATGAATGGACGTCTCCAACAGCAGGATGGATGGACGTCTCCAACAGCAGGATGGACGTCTCCAACAGCAGGATGGACGTCTCCAACAGCAGGATGGACGTCTCCAACAGCAGGACGTCTCCAACAGCAGGATGGACGTCTCCAACAGCAGGACGTCTCCAACAGCAGGATGGATGGACGTCTCCAACAACAGGATGGACGTCTCCAACAGCAGGATGGACGTCTCCAACAGCAGGACGTCTCCAACAGAAGGACCGACGTCACCAACAGCAGGACGGACATCTCCAACAGCAGGACGGACGTCTCCAACAGCAGGACGGACGTGTCCAACAGCAGGACGGACATCTCCAACAGCAGGACGGACGTCACCAACAGCAGGACGTCTCCAACAGCAGGATGGACGTCTCCAACAGCAGGATGGACGTCTCCAACAGCAGGATGGACGTCTCCAACAGCAGGATGGATGTACGTCTCCAACAGCAGGACGGACGTCTGCAACAGCAGGACGGACGTCTCCAACAGCAGGACGGACGTCTCCAACAGCAGGACGGACGTCTCCAACAGCAGGACGGACGTCTCCAACAGTAGGATGGATGGACGTCTCCAACAGCAGGATGGATGGACGTCTCCAACAGCAGGATGGATGGACGTCTCCAACAGCAGGATGGATGGACGTCTCCAACAGCAGGATGGATGGACGTCTCCAACAGCAGGACGTCTCCAACAGCAGGACGGACGTCTCCAACAGCAGGACGGACGTCTCCAACAGCAGGACGGACGTCTCCAACAGCAGGATGGACGTCTCCAACAGCAGGATGTACGTCTCCAACAGCAGGATGGATGTACGTCTCCAACAGCAGGACGGACATCTCCAACAGCAGGACGGACGTCTCCAACAGCAGGACGGACGTATCCAACAGCAGGATGGACGTCTCCAACAGCAGGATGGATGGACGTCTCCAACAGCAGGATGGATGGACGTCTCCAACAGCAGGATGGATGGACGTCTCCAACAGCAGGATGGATGGACGTCTCCAACAGCAGGATGGATGGACGTCTCCAACAGCAGGATGGATGGACGTCTCCAACAGCAGGATGGATGGACGTCTCCAACAGCAGGATGGATGGATGTCTCCAACAGCAGGACGGACATCTCCAACAGCAGGACGTCTCCAACAGCAGGACGGACGTCACCAACAGCAGGACGGACGTCTCCAACAGCAGGATGGACGTGTCCAACAGCAGGATGGACGTGTCCAACAGCAGGATGGACGTCTCCAACAGCAGGATGGACGTCTCCAACAGCAGGATGGACGTCTCCAACAGCAGGATGGATGGACGTCTCCAACAGCAGGATGGAAGGACGTCTCCAACAGCAGGATGGATGGACGTCTCCAACAGCAGGATGAATGGACGTCTCCAACAGCAGGATGAATGGACGTCTCCAACAGCAGGATGGACGTCTCCAACAGCAGGATGGACGTCTCCAACAGCAGGACGTCTAAAACAGCAGGATGGACGTCTCCAACAGCAGGACGTCTCCAACAGCAGGATGGACGTCTCCAACAGCAGGACGTCTCCAACAGCAGGATGGATGGACGTCTCCAACAACAGGATGGACGTCTCCAACAGCAGGATGGACGTCTCCAACAGCAGGACGTCTCCAACAGAAGGACCGACGTCACCAACAGCAGGACGGACGTCTCCAACAGCAGGACGGACGTCTCCAACAGCAGGACGGACGTCTCCAACAGCAGGACGGACGTCTCCAACAGCAGGATGGACGTCTCCAACAGCAGGACGTCTCTAACAGCAGGATGGGCGTCTCCAACAGCAGGATGGGCGTCTCCAACAGCAGGATGGACGTCTCCAACAGCAGGATGGACGTCTCCAAAAGCAGGATGGACGTCTCCAACAGCAGGATGGACGTCTCCAAAAGCAGGATGGACGTCTCCAACAGCAGGATGGACGTCTCCAACAGCAGGATGGATGGACGTCTCCAACAGCAGGATGGATGGACGTCTCCAACAGCAGGATGGATGGACGTCTCCAACAGCAGGATGGATTTACGTCTCCAACAGCAGGATGGATGGACGTCTCCAACAGCAGGATGGACGTGTCCAACAGCAGGATGGACGTCTCCAACAGCAGGATGGACGTCTCCAACAGCAGGATGGACGTCTCCAACAGCAGGATGGATGGACGTCTCCAACAGCAGGACATCTAAAACAGCAGGATGGACGTCTCCAACAGCAGGACGTCTCCAACAGCAGGATGGACGTCTCCAACAGCAGGACGTCTCCAACAGCAGGATGGATGGACGTCTCCAACAACAGGATGGACGTCTCCAACAGCAGGATGGACGTCTCCAACAGCAGGACGTCTCCAACAGAAGGACCGACGTCACCAACAGCAGGACGGACGTCTCCAACAGCAGGACGGACGTCTCCAACAGCAGGACGGACGTCTCCAACAGCAGGATGGACGTCTCCAACAGCAGGACGTCTCTAACAGCAGGATGGGCGTCTCCAACAGCAGGATGGACGTCTCCAACAGCAGGATGGACGTCTCCAACAGCAGGATGGACGTCTACAACAGCAGGATGGACGTCTCCAACAGCAGGACGTCTCCAACAGCAGGATGGATGGACGTCTCCAACAGCAGGATGGACGTCTCCAACAGCAGGATGGACGTCTCCAACAGCAGGACGTCTCCAACAGAAGGACCGACGTCACCAACAGCAGGACGGACGTCTCCAACAGCAGGACGGACGTCTCCAACAGCAGGACGGACGTCTCCAACAGCAGGATGGACGTCTCCAACAGCAGGACGTCTCTAACAGCAGGATGGGCGTCTCCAACAGCAGGATGGGCGTCTCCAACAGCAGGATGGACGTCTCCAACAGCAGGATGGACGTCTACAACAGCAGGATGGACGTCTCCAACAGCAGGACGTCTCCAACAGCAGGATGGATGGACGTCTCCAACAGCAGGATGGACGTCTCCAACAGCAGGATGGACGTCTCCAACAGCAGGATGGATGGACGTCTCCAACAGCAGGATGGATGGACGTCTCCAACAGCAGGATGGATGGACGTCTCCAACAGCAGGATGGATGGACGTCTCCAACAGCAGGATGGATGGACATCTCCAACAGCAGGATGGATGGACGTCTCCAACAGCAGGATGGATGGACGTCTCCAACAGCAGGATGGATGGATGTCTCCAACAGCAGGATGGATGGACGTCTCCAACAGCAGGATGGATGGACGTCTCCAACAGCAGGACGGACGTCTCCAACAGCAGGACGTCTCCAACAGCAGGATGGAAGGACGTCTCCAACAGCAGGATGGATGGACGTCTCCAACAGCAGGATGAATGGACGTCTCCAACAGCAGGATGAATGGACGTCTCCAACAGCAGGATGGACGTCTCCAACAGCAGGACGTCTAAAACAGCAGGATGGACGTCTCCAACAGCAGGACGTCTCCAACAGCAGGATGGACGTCTCCAACAGCAGGACGTCTCCAACAGCAGGATGGATGGACGTCTCCAACAACAGGATGGACGTCTCCAACAGCAGGATGGACGTCTCCAACAGCAGGACGTCTCCAACAGAAGGACCGACGTCACCAACAGCAGGACGGACGTCTCCAACAGCAGGACGGACGTCTCCAACAGCAGGACGGACGTCTCCAACAGCAGGACGGACGTCTCCAACAGCAGGATGGACGTCTCCAACAGCAGGACGTCTCTAACAGCAGGATGGGCGTCTCCAACAGCAGGATGGGCGTCTCCAACAGCAGGATGGACGTCTCCAACAGCAGGATGGACGTCTCCAACAGCAGGATGGACGTCTCCAACAGCAGGATGGACGTCTCCAAAAGCAGGACGGACGTCTCCAACAGCAGGACGGACGTCTCCAACAGCAGGACGGACGTCTCGTACAGCAGGATGGATGGACGTCTCCAACAGCAGGATGGATGGACGTCTCCAACAGCAGGATGGATGGACGTCTCCAACAGCAGGATGGATGGACGTCTCCAACAGCAGGATGGATGGACGTCTCCAACAGCAGGATGGATGGACGTCTCCAACAGCAGGATGGATGGACGTCTCCAACAGCAGGATGGATGGACGTCTCCAACAGCAGGACGGACATCTCCAACAGCAGGACGGACGTCACCAACAGCAGGACGGACGTCACCAACAGCAGGACGTCTCCAACAGCAGGATGGATGGACGTCTCCAACAGCAGGATGGATGGACGTCTCCAACAGCAGGATGGATGGACGTCTCCAACAGCAGGATGGATGGACGTCTCCAACAGCAGGACGGACGTCTCCAACAGCAGGACGTCTCCAACAGCAGGATGGACGTCTCCAACAGCAGGATGGACGTCTCCAACAGCAGGATATACGTCTCCAACAGCAGGATGGATGGACGTCTCCAACAGCAGGATGGAAGGACGTCTCCAACAGCAGGATGGATGGACGTCTCCAACAGCAGGATGAATGGACGTCTCCAACAGCAGGATGGATGGACGTCTCCAACAGCAGGATGGACGTCTCCAACAGCAGGATGGACGTCTCCAACAGCAGGATGGACGTCTCCAACAGCAGGACGTCTCCAACAGCAGGATGGACGTCTCCAACAGCAGGACGTCTCCAACAGCAGGATGGATGGACGTCTCCAACAACAGGATGGACGTCTCCAACAGCAGGATGGACGTCTCCAACAGCAGGACGTCTCCAACAGAAGGACCGACGTCACCAACAGCAGGACGGACATCTCCAACAGCAGGACGGACGTCTCCAACAGCAGGACGGACGTGTCCAACAGCAGGACGGACATCTCCAACAGCAGGACGGACGTCACCAACAGCAGGACGTCTCCAACAGCAGGATGGACGTCTCCAACAGCAGGACGGACGTCTCCAACAGCAGGACGGACGTCTCCAACAGCAGGATGGACGTCTCCAACAGCAGGACGTCTCTAACAGCAGGACGTCTCTAACAGCAGGATGGGCGTCTCCAACAGCAGGATGGGCGTCTCCAACAGCAGGATGGACGTCTCCAACAGCAGGATGGACGTCTCCAACAGCAGGATGGACGTCTCCAACAGCAGGATGGACGTCTCCAAAAGCAGGACGGACGTCTCCAACAGCAGGACGGACGTCTCCAACAGCAGGACGGACGTCTCGTACAGCAGGATGGATGGACGTCTCCAACAGCAGGATGGATGGACGTCTCCAACAGCAGGATGGATGGACGTCTCCAACAGCAGGATGGATGGACGTCTCCAACAGCAGGATGGATGGACGTCTCCAACAGCAGGATGGATGGACGTCTCCAACAGCAGGATGGATGGACGTCTCCAACAGCAGGATGGATGGACGTCTCCAACAGCAGGACGGACATCTCCAACAGCAGGACGGACGTCACCAACAGCAGGACGGACGTCACCAACAGCAGGACGTCTCCAACAGCAGGATGGATGGACGTCTCCAACAGCAGGATGGATGGACGTCTCCAACAGCAGGATGGATGGACGTCTCCAACAGCAGGATGGATGGACGTCTCCAACAGCAGGACGGACGTCTCCAACAGCAGGACGTCTCCAACAGCAGGATGGACGTCTCCAACAGCAGGATGGACGTCTCCAACAGCAGGATATACGTCTCCAACAGCAGGATGGATGGACGTCTCCAACAGCAGGATGGAAGGACGTCTCCAACAGCAGGATGGCGTCTCCAACAGAGGATGGACGTCTCCAACAGCAGGATGAAGACGTCTCCAACAGCAGGATGGATGGACGTCTCCAACAGCAGGATGGACGTCTCCAACAGCAGGATGGACGTCTCCAACAGCAGGATGGACGTCTCCAACAGCAGGACGCGTCTCCAACAGCAGGATGGACGTCTCCAACAGCAGGACGCGTCTCCAACAGCAGGATGGATTGGACGTCTCCAACAACAGGATGGACGTCTCCAACAGCAGGATGGACGTCTCCAACAGCAGGACGTCTCCAACAGAAGGACCGACGTCACCAACAGCAGGACGGACGTCTCCAACAGCAGGACGGACGTCTCCAACAGCAGGACGGACGTCTCCAACAGCAGGACGGACATCTCCAACAGCAGGACGGACGTCACCAACAGCAGGACGCGTCTCCAACAGCAGGATGGACGTCTCCAACAGCAGGATGGACGTCTCCAACAGCAGGATGGACGTCTCCAACAGCAGGATGGATGTACGTCTCCAACAGCAGGACGGACGTCTGCAACAGCAGGACGGACGTCTCCAACAGCAGGACGGACGTCTCCAACAGCAGGACGGACGTCTCCAACAGCAGGACGGACGTCTCCAACAGTAGGACGGACGTCTCCAACAGCAGGATGGATGGACGTCTCCAACAGCAGGATGGATGGACGTCTCCAACAGCAGGATGGATTCGGATGGGCGTCTCCAACAGCAGGATGGATGGGCGTCTCCAACAGCAGGATGGATGGACGTCTCCAACAGCAGGATGGATGGCGTCTCCAACAGCAGGATGGATGGACGTCTCCAACAGCAGGATGGATGGACGTCTCCAACAGCAGGATGGATGGACGTCTCCAACAGCAGGACGCGTCTCCAACAGCAGGACCGGCGTCTCCAACAGCAGGACGGACGTCTCCAACAGCAGGACGGACGTCTCCAACAGCAGGACGGACGTCTCCAACAGCAGGACGGACGTCTCCAACAGCAGGATGTACGTCTCCAACAGCAGGATGGAGACGTCTCCAACAGCAGGACGGACATCTCCAACAGCAGGACGGACGTCTCCAACAGCAGGACGGACGTCTCCAACAGCAGGACGGACGTCTCCAACAGCAGGATGGATGGACGTCTCCAACAGCAGGATGGATGGACGTCTCCAACAGCAGGATGGATTGGACGTCTCCAACAGCAGGATGGATGGACGTCTCCAACAGCAGGATGGATGGACGTCTCCAACAGCAGGATGGATGGACGTCTCCAACAGCAGGATGGATGGACGTCTCCAACAGCAGGATGGATGGACGTCTCCAACAGCAGGATGGATGGACGTCTCCAACAGCAGGACGTCTCCAACAGCAGGACGGACGTCTCCAACAGCAGGACGGACGTCTCCAACAGCAGGACGGACGTCTCCAACAGCAGGATGGACGTGTCCAACAGCAGGATGGACGTCTCCAACAGCAGGATGGACGTCTCCAACAGCAGGATGGACGTCTCCAACAGCAGGATGGACGTCTCCAACAGCAGGATGGATGGACGTCTCCAACAGCAGGATGGAAGGACGTCTCCAACAGCAGGATGGATGGACGTCTCCAACAGCAGGATGAATGGACGTCTCCAACAGCAGGATGAATGGACGTCTCCAACAGCAGGATGGACGTCTCCAACAGCAGGATGGACGTCTCCAACAGCAGGACTGGACGTCTCCAACAGCAGGACGTCTCCAACAGCAGGATGGACGTCTCCAACAGCAGGACGTCTCCAACAGCAGGATGGATGGACGTCTCCAACAACAGGATGGACGTCTCCAACAGCAGGATGGACGTCTCCAACAGCAGGACGTCTCCAACAGAAGGACCGACGTCACCAACAGCAGGACGGACGTCTCCAACAGCAGGACGGACGTCTCCAACAGCAGGACGGACGTCTCCAACAGCAGGACGGACGTCTCCAACAGCAGGATGGACGTCTCCAACAGCAGGATAGACGTCTCCAACAGCAGGATGGGCGTCTCCAACAGCAGGATGGGCGTCTCCAACAGCAGGATGGACGTCTCCAACAGCAGGATGGAGCGTCTCCAAAAGCAGGATGGACGTCTCCAACAGCAGGATGGACGTCTCCAACAGCAGGATGGACGTCTCCAACAGCAGGATGGATGGACGTCTCCAACAGCAGGATGGATGGACGTCTCCAACAGCAGGATGGATGGACGTCTCCAACAGCAGGATGGATTTACGTCTCCAACAGCAGGATGGATGGACGTCTCCAACAGCAGGATGGACGTCTCCAACAGCAGGATGGACGTCTCCAACAGCAGGATGGACGTCTCCAACAGCAGGATGGACGTCTCCAACAGCAGGATGGATGGACGTCTCCAACAGCAGGACGCGTCTAAAACAGCAGGATGGACGTCTCCAACAGCAGGACGTCTCCAACAGCAGGATGGACGTCTCCAACAGCAGGACGTCTCCAACAGCAGGATGGATGGACGTCTCCAACAACAGGATTGGACGTCTCCAACAGCAGGACGGACGTCTCCAACAGCAGGACGGCGTCTCCAACAGAAGGACCGACGTCACCAACAGCAGGACGGACGTCTCCAACAGCAGGACGGACGTCTCCAACAGCAGGACGGACGTCTCCAACAGCAGGACGGACGTCTCCAACAGCAGGACGGACGTCTCCAACAGCAGGACGCGTCTCCAACAGCAGGATGGGCGTCTCCAACAGCAGGATGGAGCGTCTCCAACAGCAGGATGGACGTCTCCAACAGCAGGATGGACGTCTCCAACAGCAGGATGGACGTCTCCAACAGCAGGATGGACGTCTCCAACAGCAGGATGGATGGACGTCTCCAACAGCAGGATGGACGTCTCCAACAGCAGGATGGATGGACGTCTCCAACAGCAGGATGGATGGACGTCTCCAACAGCAGGATGGATGGACGTCTCCAACAGCAGGATGGATGGACGTCTCCAACAGCAGGATGGATGGACATCTCCAACAGCAGGATGGATGGACGTCTCCAACAGCAGGACGGATAGGACGTCTCCAACAGCAGGATGGACGTTCAAGCAGGATGGACGTCTCCAACAGCAGGAGAGGATGGACGTCTCCAACAGCAGGATGGATGGACGTCTCCAACAGCAGGATGGATGGACGTCTCCAACAGCAGGACGGACGTCTCCAACAGCAGGACGTCTCCAACAGCAGGATGGAAGGACGTCTCCAACAGCAGGATGGATGGACGTCTCCAACAGCAGGATGAATGGACGTCTCCAACAGCAGGATGAATGGACGTCTCCAACAGCAGGATGGACGTCTCCAACAGCAGGATGGACGTCTCCAACAGCAGGACGTCTAAAACAGCAGGATGGACGTCTCCAACAGCAGGACGTCTCCAACAGCAGGATGGACGTCTCCAACAGCAGGACGTCTCCAACAGCAGGATGGATGGACGTCTCCAACAACAGGATGGACGTCTCCAACAGCAGGATGGACGTCTCCAACAGCAGGACGTCTCCAACAGAAGGACCGACGTCACCAACAGCAGGACGGACGTCTCCAACAGCAGGACGGACGTCTCCAACAGCAGGACGGACGTCTCCAACAGCAGGACGGACGTCTCCAACAGCAGGATGGACGTCTCCAACAGCAGGACGTCTCTAACAGCAGGATGGGCGTCTCCAACAGCAGGATGGGCGTCTCCAACAGCAGGATGGACGTCTCCAACAGCAGGACGGACGTCTCCAACAGCAGGATGGACGTCTCCAACAGCAGGATGGACGTCTCCAACAGCAGGATGGGCGTCTCCAACAGCAGGATGGACGTCTCCAACAGCAGGATGGACGTCTCCAACAGCAGGATGGACGTCTCCAACAGCAGGATGGATGGACGTCTCCAACAGCAGGATGGATGCGTCTCCAACAGCAGGATGGATGACGTCTCCAACAGCAGGATGGATGGACGTCTCCAACAGCAGGATGGATGGACGTCTCCAACAGCAGGATGGATGGACGTCTCCAACAGCAGGACGGAGCGTCTCCAACAGCAGGACGGACGTCTCACAGGAGGTCTCAACAGCAGGACGTCTCCAACAGCAGGATGGACGTCTCCAACAGCAGGATGGACGTCTCCAACAGCAGGATGGACGTCTCCAACAGCAGGATGGACGTCTCCAACAGCAGGATGGATGGACGTCTCCAACAGCAGGACGTCTAAAACAGCAGGATGGACGTCTCCAACAGCAGGACGTCTCCAACAGCAGGATGGACGTCTCCAACAGCAGGACGTCTCCAACAGCAGGATGGACGTCTCCAACAGCAGGACGGACGTCTCCAACAGCAGGATGGATGGACGTCTCCAACAACAGGATGGACGTCTCCAACAGCAGGATGGAGCGTCTCCAACAGCAGGAGGGCGTCTCCAACAGCAGGACGGACGTCTCCAACAGCAGGACGGATCTGTCTCCAACAGCAGGACGGACGTCTCCAACAGCAGGACGGACGTCTCCAACAGCAGGACGGACGTCTCCAACAGCAGGACGGACGTCACCAACAGCAGGACGTCTCCAACAGCAGGATGGACGTCTCCAACAGCAGGATGGACGTCTCCAACAGCAGGATGGACGTCTCCAACAGCAGGATGGACGTCTCCAACAGCAGGATGGATGGACGTCTCCAACAGCAGGATGGATGGACGTCTCCAACAGCAGGATGGATGGACGTCTCCAACAGCAGGATGGATGGACGTCTCCAACAGCAGGATGGATGGACGTCTCCAACAGCAGGATGGATGACGTCTCCAACAGCAGGACGGCGTCTCCAACAGCAGGACGGACGTCTCCAACAGCAGGACGGACGTCTCCAACAGCAGGATGGACGTCTCCAACAGCAGGATGGACGTCTCCAACAGCAGGATGGATGACGTCTCCAACAGCAGGATGGACGTCTCCAACAGCAGGACGGACGTCTCCAACAGCAGGACGGACGTCTCCAACAGCAGGACGGACGTCTCCAACAGCAGGATGGACGTCTCCAACAGCAGGATGGATGGACGTCTCCAACAGCAGGATGGATGGACGTCTCCAACAGCAGGATGGATGGACGTCTCCAACAGCAGGATGGATGGACGTCTCCAACAGCAGGACGTCTCCAACAGCAGGACGGACGTCTCCAACAGCAGGACGGACGTCTCCAACAGCAGGATGGACGTCTCCAACAGCAGGATGTATGTCTCCAACAGCAGGATGTACGTCTCCAACAGCAGGATGGATGTACGTCTCCAACAGCAGGACGGACATCTCCAACAGCAGGACGGACGTCTCCAACAGCAGGACGGACGTCTCCAACAGCAGGATGGACGTCTCCAACAGCAGGATGGATGGACGTCTCCAACAGCAGGATGGATGGACGTCTCCAACAGCAGGATGGATGGACGTCTCCAACAGCAGGATTGGTTGGACGTCACCAACAGCAGGATGGATGGACGTCTCCAACAGCAGGATGGATGGACGTCTCCAACAGCAGGATGGATGGACGTCTCCAACAGCAGGATGGATGGACGTCTCCAACAGCAGGATGGATGGACGTCTCCAACAGCAGGATGGATGGACGTCTCCAACAGCAGGATGGATGGACGTCTCCAACAGCAGGATGGATGGACGTCTCCAACAGCAGGATGGATGGATGTCTCCAACAGCAGGACGGACATCTCCAACAGCAGGACGTCTCCAACAGCAGGACGGACGTCACCAACAGCAGGACGGACGTCTCCAACAGCAGGACGTCTCCAACAGCAGGATGGACGTGTCCAACAGCAGGATGGACGTCTCCAACAGCAGGATGGACGTCTCCAACAGCAGGATGGACGTCTCCAACAGCAGGATGGATGGACGTCTCCAACAGCAGGATGGAAGGACGTCTCCAACAGCAGGATGGATGGACGTCTCCAACAGCAGGATGAATGGACGTCTCCAACAGCAGGATGAATGGACGTCTCCAACAGCAGGATGGACGTCTCCAACAGCAGGATGGACGTCTCCAACAGCAGGACGTCTATAACAGCAGGATGGACGTCTCCAACAGCAGGACGTCTCCAACAGCAGGATGGACGTCTCCAACAGCAGGACGTCTCCAACAGCAGGATGGATGGACGTCTCCAACAACAGGATGGACGTCTCCAACAGCAGGATGGACGTCTCCAACAGCAGGACGTCTCCAACAGAAGGACCGACGTCACCAACAGCAGGACGGACGTCTCCAACAGCAGGACGGACGTCTCCAACAGCAGGACGGACGTCTCCAACAGCAGGACGGACGTCTCCAACAGCAGGATGGACGTCTCCAACAGCAGGACGTCTCTAACAGCAGGATGGGCGTCTCCAACAGCAGGATGGGCGTCTCCAACAGCAGGATGGACGTCTCCAACAGCAGGATGGACGTCTCCAAAAGCAGGATGGACGTCTCCAACAGCAGGATGGACGTCTCCAAAAGCAGGATGGACGTCTCCAACAGCAGGATGGACGTCTCCAACAGCAGGATGGACGTCTCCAACAGCAGGACGTCTCCAACAGCAGGATGGATGGACGTCTCCAACAGCAGGATGGATGGACGTCTCCAACAGCAGGATGGATGGACGTCTCCAACAGCAGGATGGATGGACGTCTCCAACAGCAGGATGGATGGACGTCTCCAACAGCAGGATGGATGGATGTCTCCAACAGCAGGACGGACATCTCCAACAGCAGGACGTCTCCAACCGCAGGACGGACGTCACCAACAGCAGGACGGACGTCTCCAACAGCAGGACGTCTCCAACAGCAGGATGGACGTGTCCAACAGCAGGATGGACGTCTCCAACAGCAGGATGGACGTCTCCAACAGCAGGATGGACGTCTCCAACAGCAGGACGGATGGACGTCTCCAACAGCAGGACGTCTAAAACAGCAGGATGGACGTCTCCAACAGCAGGACGTCTCCAACAGCAGGATGGACGTCTCCAACAGCAGGACGTCTCCAACAGCAGGATGGATGGACGTCTCCAACAGCAGGATGGATGGACGTCTCCAACAGCAGGATGGATGGACGTCTCCAACAGCAGGATGGATGGACGTCTCCAACAGCAGGATGGATGGACGTCTCCAACAGCAGGATGGATGGACGTCTCCAACAGCAGGATGGATGGACGTCTCCAACAGCAGGATGGATGGATGTCTCCAACAGCAGGACGGACATCTCCAACAGCAGGACGTCTCCAACAGCAGGACGGACGTCACCAACAGCAGGACGGACGTCTCCAACAGCAGGACGTCTCCAACAGCAGGATGGACGTGTCCAACAGCAGGATGGACGTCTCCAACAGCAGGATGGACGTCTCCAACAGCAGGATGGACGTCTCCAACAGCAGGATGGATGGACGTCTCCAACAGCAGGATGGAAGGACGTCTCCAACAGCAGGATGGATGGACGTCTCCAACAGCAGGATGAATGGACGTCTCCAACAGCAGGATGAATGGACGTCTCCAACAGCAGGATGGACGTCTCCAACAGCAGGATGGACGTCTCCAACAGCAGGACGTCTATAACAGCAGGATGGACGTCTCCAACAGCAGGACGTCTCCAACAGCAGGATGGACGTCTCCAACAGCAGGACGTCTCCAACAGCAGGATGGATGGACGTCTCCAACAACAGGATGGACGTCTCCAACAGCAGGATGGACGTCTCCAACAGAAGGACCGACGTCACCAACAGCAGGACGGACGTCACCAACAGCAGGACGGACGTCTCCAACAGCAGGACGGACGTCTCCAACAGCAGGACGGACGTCTCCAACAGCAGGATGGATGGACGTCTCCAACAGCAGGATGGATGGACGTCTCCAACAGCAGGACGGACATCTCCAACAGCAGGACGTCTCCAACCGCAGGACGGACGTCACCAACAGCAGGACGGACGTCTCCAACAGCAGGACGTCTCCAACAGCAGGATGGACGTGTCCAACAGCAGGATGGACGTCTCCAACAGCAGGATGGACGTCTCCAACAGCAGGATGGACGTCTCCAACAGCAGGATGGATGGACGTCTCCAACAGCAGGACGTCTAAAACAGCAGGATGGACGTCTCCAACAGCAGGACGTCTCCAACAGCAGGATGGACGTCTCCAACAGCAGGACGTCTCCAACAGCAGGATGGATGGACGTCTCCAACAGCAGGATGGATGGACGTCTCCAACAGCAGGATGGATGGACGTCTCCAACAGCAGGATGGATGGACGTCTCCAACAGCAGGATGGATGGACGTCTCCAACAGCAGGATGGATGGACGTCTCCAACAGCAGGATGGATGGATGTCTCCAACAGCAGGACGGACATCTCCAACAGCAGGACGTCTCCAACAGCAGGACGGACGTCACCAACAGCAGGACGGACGTCTCCAACAGCAGGACGTCTCCAACAGCAGGATGGACGTGTCCAACAGCAGGATGGACGTCTCCAACAGCAGGATGGACGTCTCCAACAGCAGGATGGACGTCTCCAACAGCAGGATGGATGGACGTCTCCAACAGCAGGATGAATGGACGTCTCCAACAGCAGGATGAATGGACGTCTCCAACAGCAGGATGGACGTCTCCAACAGCAGGATGGACGTCTCCAACAGCAGGACGTCTATAACAGCAGGATGGACGTCTCCAACAGCAGGACGTCTCCAACAGCAGGATGGACGTCTCCAACAGCAGGACGTCTCCAACAGCAGGATGGATGGACGTCTCCAACAACAGGATGGACGTCTCCAACAGCAGGATGGACGTCTCCAACAGAAGGACCGACGTCACCAACAGCAGGACGGACGTCACCAACAGCAGGACGGACGTCTCCAACAGCAGGACGGACGTCTCCAACAGCAGGACGGACGTCTCCAACAGCAGGACGGACGTCTCCAACAGCAGGATGGACGTCTCCAACAGCAGGACGTCTCTAACAGCAGGATGGGCGTCTCCAACAGCAGGATGGGCGTCTCCAACAGCAGGATGGACGTCTCCAACAGCAGGATGGACGTCTCCAAAAGCAGGATAGACGTCTCCAACAGCAGGATGGACGTCTCCAAAAGCAGGATGGACGTCTCCAACAGCAGGATGGACGTCTCCAACAGCAGGATGGACGTCTCCAACAGCAGGATGGATGGACGTCTCCAACAGCAGGATGGATGGACGTCTCCAACAGCAGGATGGATGGATGTCTCCAACAGCAGGACGGACATCTCCAACAGCAGGACGTCTCCAACAGCAGGACGGACGTCACCAACAGCAGGACGGACGTCTCCAACAGCAGGACGTCTCCAACAGCAGGATGGACGTGTCCAACAGCAGGATGGACGTCTCCAACAGCAGGATGGACGTCTCCAACAGCAGGATGGACTTCTCCAACAGCAGGATGGATGGACGTCTCCAACAGCAGGACGTCTAAAACAGCAGGATGGACGTCTCCAACAGCAGGACGTCTCCAACAGCAGGATGGACGTCTCCAACAGCAGGACGTCTCCAACAGCAGGATGGATGGACGTCTCCAACAGCAGGATGGATGGACGTCTCCAACAGCAGGACGTCTAAAACAGCAGAATGGACGTCTCCAACAGCAGGACGTCTCCAACAGCAGGATGGACATCTCCAACAGCAGGACGTCTCCAACAGCAGGATGGATGGACGTCTCCAACAGCAGGACGTCTCCAACAGCAGGATGGATGGACGTCTCCAACAGCAGGATGGATGGACGTCTCCAACAGCAGGATGGATGGACGTCTCCAACAGCAGGATGGATGGACGTCTCCAACAGCAGGATGGATGGACGTCTCCAACAGCAGGATGGATGGACGTCTCCAACAGCAGGATGGATGGACGTCTCCAACAGCAGGATGGATGGACGTCTCCAACAGCAGGATGGATGGATGTCTCCAACAGCAGGACGGACATCTCCAACAGCAGGACGTCTCCAACAGCAGGACGGACGTCACCAACAGCAGGACGGACGTCTCCAACAGCAGGACGTCTCCAACAGCAGGATGGACGTGTCCAACAGCAGGATGGACGTCTCCAACAGCAGGATGGACGTCTCCAACAGCAGGATGTACGTCTCCAACAGCAGGATGGACGTCTCCAACAGCAGGATGGATGGACGTCTCCAACAGCAGGATGGAAGGACGTCTCCAACAGCAGGATGGATGGACGTCTCCAACAGCAGGATGAATGGACGTCTCCAACAGCAGGATGAATGGACGTCTCCAACAGCAGGATGGACGTCTCCAACAGCAGGACGTCTATAACAGCAGGATGGACGTCTCCAACAGCAGGACGTCTCCAACAGCAGGATGGACGTCTCCAACAGCAGGACGTCTCCAACAGCAGGATGGATGGACGTCTCCAACAACAGGATGGACGTCTCCAACAGCAGGACGGACGTCTCCAACAGCAGGACGGACGTCTCCAACAGCAGGATGGACGTCTCCAACAGCAGGATGGACGTCTCCAACAGCAGGATGTACGTCTCCAACAGCAGGATGGATGTACGTCTCCAACAGCAGGACGGACATCTCCAACAGCAGGATGGACGTCTCCAACAGCAGGACGTCTATAACAGCAGGATGGACGTCTCCAACAGCAGGACGTCTCCAACAGCAGGATGGACGTCTCCAACAGCAGGACGTCTCCAACAGCAGGATGGATGGACGTCTCCAACAACAGGATGGACGTCTCCAACAGCAGGATGGACGTCTCCAACAGCAGGACGTCTCCAACAGAAGGACCGACGTCACCAACAGCAGGACGGACGTCTCCAACAGCAGGACGGACGTCTCCAACAGCAGGACGGACGTCTCCAACAGCAGGACGGACGTCTCCAACAGCAGGATGGACGTCTCCAACAGCAGGACGTCTCTAACAGCAGGATGGGCGTCTCCAACAGCAGGATGGGCGTCTCCAACAGCAGGATGGACGTCTCCAACAGCAGGATGGACGTCTCCAAAAGCAGGATAGACGTCTCCAACAGCAGGATGGACGTCTCCAAAAGCAGGATGGACGTCTCCAACAGCAGGATGGACGTCTCCAACAGCAGGATGGACGTCTCCAACAGCAGGACGTCTCCAACAGCAGGATGGATGGACGTCTCCAACAGCAGGATGGATGGACGTCTCCAACAGCAGGATGGATGGACGTCTCCAACAGCAGGATGGATGGACGTCTCCAACAGCAGGACGTCTCCAACAGCAGGATGGATGGACGTCTCCAACAACAGGATGGACGTCTCCAACAGCAGGATGGACGTCTCCAACAGAAGGACCGACGTCACCAACAGCAGGACGGACGTCACCAACAGCAGGACGGACGTCTCCAACAGCAGGACGGACGTCTCCAACAGCAGGACGGACGTCTCCAACAGCAGGATGGATGGACGTCTCCAACAGCAGGATGGATGGATGTCTCCAACAGCAGGACGGACATCTCCAACAGCAGGACGTCTCCAACCGCAGGACGGACGTCACCAACAGCAGGACGGACGTCTCCAACAGCAGGACGTCTCCAACAGCAGGATGGACGTGTCCAACAGCAGGATGGACGTCTCCAACAGCAGGATGGACGTCTCCAACAGCAGGATGGACGTCTCCAACAGCAGGATGGATGGACGTCTCCAACAGCAGGACGTCTAAAACAGCAGGATGGACGTCTCCAACAGCAGGACGTCTCCAACAGCAGGATGGACGTCTCCAACAGCAGGACGTCTCCAACAGCAGGATGGATGGACGTCTCCAACAGCAGGATGGATGGACGTCTCCAACAGCAGGATGGATGGACGTCTCCAACAGCAGGATGGATGGACGTCTCCAACAGCAGGATGGATGGACGTCTCCAACAGCAGGATGGATGGACGTCTCCAACAGCAGGATGGATGGACGTCTCCAACAGCAGGATGGATGGACGTCTCCAACAGCAGGACGGACATCTCCAACAGCAGGACGTCTCCAACAGCAGGACGGACGTCACCAACAGCAGGACGGACGTCTCCAACAGCAGGACGTCTCCAACAGCAGGATGGACGTGTCCAACAGCAGGATGGACGTCTCCAACAGCAGGATGGACGTCTCCAACAGCAGGATGGACGTCTCCAACAGCAGGATGGATGGACGTCTCCAACAGCAGGATGGAAGGACGTCTCCAACAGCAGGATGGATGGACGTCTCCAACAGCAGGATGAATGGACGTCTCCAACAGCAGGATGAATGGACGTCTCCAACAGCAGGATGGACGTCTCCAACAGCAGGATGGACGTCTCCAACAGCAGGACGTCTATAACAGCAGGATGGACGTCTCCAACAGCAGGACGTCTCCAACAGCAGGATGGACGTCTCCAACAGCAGGACGTCTCCAACAGCAGGATGGATGGACGTCTCCAACAACAGGATGGACGTCTCCAACAGCAGGATGGACGTCTCCAACAGAAGGACCGACGTCACCAACAGCAGGACGGACGTCACCAACAGCAGGACGGACGTCTCCAACAGCAGGACGGACGTCTCCAACAGCAGGACGGACGTCTCCAACAGCAGGACGGACGTCTCCAACAGCAGGATGGACGTCTCCAACAGCAGGACGTCTCTAACAGCAGGATGGGCGTCTCCAACAGCAGGATGGGCGTCTCCAACAGCAGGATGGACGTCTCCAACAGCAGGATGGACGTCTCCAAAAGCAGGATAGACGTCTCCAACAGCAGGATGGACGTCTCCAAAAGCAGGATGGACGTCTCCAACAGCAGGATGGACGTCTCCAACAGCAGGATGGACGTCTCCAACAGCAGGACGTCTCCAACAGCAGGATGGATGGACGTCTCCAACAGCAGGATGGATGGACGTCTCCAACAGCAGGATGGATGGACGTCTCCAACAGCAGGATGGATGGATGTCTCCAACAGCAGGATGGATGGATGTCTCCAACAGCAGGACGGACATCTCCAACAGCAGGACGTCTCCAACAGCAGGACGGACGTCACCAACAGCAGGACGGACGTCTCCAACAGCAGGACGTCTCCAACAGCAGGATGGACGTGTCCAACAGCAGGATGGACGTCTCCAACAGCAGGATGGACGTCTCCAACAGCAGGATGGACTTCTCCAACAGCAGGATGGATGGACGTCTCCAACAGCAGGACGTCTAAAACAGCAGGATGGACGTCTCCAACAGCAGGACGTCTCCAACAGCAGGATGGACGTCTCCAACAGCAGGACGTCTCCAACAGCAGGATGGATGGACGTCTCCAACAGCAGGATGGATGGACGTCTCCAACAGCAGGACGTCTAAAACAGCAGGATGGACGTCTCCAACAGCAGGACGTCTCCAACAGCAGGATGGACATCTCCAACAGCAGGACGTCTCCAACAGCAGGATGGATGGACGTCTCCAACAGCAGGACGTCTCCAACAGCAGGATGGATGGACGTCTCCAACAGCAGGATGGATGGACGTCTCCAACAGCAGGATGGATGGACGTCTCCAACAGCAGGATGGATGGACGTCTCCAACAGCAGGATGGATGGACGTCTCCAACAGCAGGATGGATGGACGTCTCCAACAGCAGGATGGATGGACGTCTCCAACAGCAGGATGGATGGATGTCTCCAACAGCAGGACGGACATCTCCAACAGCAGGACGTCTCCAACAGCAGGACGGACGTCACCAACAGCAGGACGGACGTCTCCAACAGCAGGACGTCTCCAACAGCAGGATGGACGTGTCCAACAGCAGGATGGACGTCTCCAACAGCAGGATGGACGTCTCCAACAGCAGGATGGACGTCTCCAACAGCAGGATGGATGGACGTCTCCAACAGCAGGATGGAAGGACGTCTCCAACAGCAGGATGGATGGACGTCTCCAACAGCAGGATGAATGGACGTCTCCAACAGCAGGATGAATGGACGTCTCCAACAGCAGGATGGACGTCTCCAACAGCAGGATGGACGTCTCCAACAGCAGGACGTCTATAACAGCAGGATGGACGTCTCCAACAGCAGGACGTCTCCAACAGCAGGATGGACGTCTCCAACAGCAGGACGTCTCCAACAGCAGGATGGATGGACGTCTCCAACAACAGGATGGACGTCTCCAACAGCAGGATGGACGTCTCCAACAGAAGGACCGACGTCACCAACAGCAGGACGGACGTCACCAACAGCAGGACGGACGTCTCCAACAGCAGGACGGACGTCTCCAACAGCAGGACGGACGTCTCCAACAGCAGGATGGATGGACGTCTCCAACAGCAGGATGGATGGATGTCTCCAACAGCAGGACGGACATCTCCAACAGCAGGACGTCTCCAACCGCAGGACGGACGTCACCAACAGCAGGACGGACGTCTCCAACAGCAGGACGTCTCCAACAGCAGGATGGACGTGTCCAACAGCAGGATGGACGTCTCCAACAGCAGGATGGACGTCTCCAACAGCAGGATGGACGTCTCCAACAGCAGGATGGATGGACGTCTCCAACAGCAGGACGTCTAAAACAGCAGGATGGACGTCTCCAACAGCAGGACGTCTCCAACAGCAGGATGGACGTCTCCAACAGCAGGACGTCTCCAACAGCAGGATGGATGGACGTCTCCAACAGCAGGATGGATGGACGTCTCCAACAGCAGGATGGATGGACGTCTCCAACAGCAGGATGGATGGACGTCTCCAACAGCAGGATGGATGGACGTCTCCAACAGCAGGATGGATGGACGTCTCCAACAGCAGGATGGATGGATGTCTCCAACAGCAGGACGGACATCTCCAACAGCAGGACGTCTCCAACAGCAGGACGGACGTCACCAACAGCAGGACGGACGTCTCCAACAGCAGGACGTCTCCAACAGCAGGATGGACGTGTCCAACAGCAGGATGGACGTCTCCAACAGCAGGATGGACGTCTCCAACAGCAGGATGGACGTCTCCAACAGCAGGATGGATGGACGTCTCCAACAGCAGGATGAATGGACGTCTCCAACAGCAGGATGAATGGACGTCTCCAACAGCAGGATGGACGTCTCCAACAGCAGGATGGACGTCTCCAACAGCAGGACGTCTATAACAGCAGGATGGACGTCTCCAACAGCAGGACGTCTCCAACAGCAGGATGGACGTCTCCAACAGCAGGACGTCTCCAACAGCAGGATGGATGGACGTCTCCAACAACAGGATGGACGTCTCCAACAGCAGGATGGACGTCTCCAACAGAAGGACCGACGTCACCAACAGCAGGACGGACGTCACCAACAGCAGGACGGACGTCTCCAACAGCAGGACGGACGTCTCCAACAGCAGGACGGACGTCTCCAACAGCAGGACGGACGTCTCCAACAGCAGGATGGACGTCTCCAACAGCAGGACGTCTCTAACAGCAGGATGGGCGTCTCCAACAGCAGGATGGGCGTCTCCAACAGCAGGATGGACGTCTCCAACAGCAGGATGGACGTCTCCAAAAGCAGGATAGACGTCTCCAACAGCAGGATGGACGTCTCCAAAAGCAGGATGGACGTCTCCAACAGCAGGATGGACGTCTCCAACAGCAGGATGGACGTCTCCAACAGCAGGATGGATGGACGTCTCCAACAGCAGGATGGATGGATGTCTCCAACAGCAGGATGGATGGATGTCTCCAACAGCAGGACGGACATCTCCAACAGCAGGACGTCTCCAACAGCAGGACGGACGTCACCAACAGCAGGACGGACGTCTCCAACAGCAGGACGTCTCCAACAGCAGGATGGACGTGTCCAACAGCAGGATGGACGTCTCCAACAGCAGGATGGACGTCTCCAACAGCAGGATGGACTTCTCCAACAGCAGGATGGATGGACGTCTCCAACAGCAGGACGTCTAAAACAGCAGGATGGACGTCTCCAACAGCAGGACGTCTCCAACAGCAGGATGGACGTCTCCAACAGCAGGACGTCTCCAACAGCAGGATGGATGGACGTCTCCAACAGCAGGATGGATGGACGTCTCCAACAGCAGGACGTCTAAAACAGCAGAATGGACGTCTCCAACAGCAGGACGTCTCCAACAGCAGGATGGACATCTCCAACAGCAGGACGTCTCCAACAGCAGGATGGATGGACGTCTCCAACAGCAGGACGTCTCCAACAGCAGGATGGATGGACGTCTCCAACAGCAGGATGGATGGACGTCTCCAACAGCAGGATGGATGGACGTCTCCAACAGCAGGATGGATGGACGTCTCCAACAGCAGGATGGATGGACGTCTCCAACAGCAGGATGGATGGACGTCTCCAACAGCAGGATGGATGGACGTCTCCAACAGCAGGATGGATGGATGTCTCCAACAGCAGGACGGACATCTCCAACAGCAGGACGTCTCCAACAGCAGGACGGACGTCACCAACAGCAGGACGGACGTCTCCAACAGCAGGACGTCTCCAACAGCAGGATGGACGTGTCCAACAGCAGGATGGACGTCTCCAACAGCAGGATGGACGTCTCCAACAGCAGGATGTACGTCTCCAACAGCAGGATGGACGTCTCCAACAGCAGGATGGATGGACGTCTCCAACAGCAGGATGGAAGGACGTCTCCAACAGCAGGATGGATGGACGTCTCCAACAGCAGGATGAATGGACGTCTCCAACAGCAGGATGGACGTCTCCAACAGCAGGATGGACGTCTCCAACAGCAGGACGTCTATAACAGCAGGATGGACGTCTCCAACAGCAGGACGTCTCCAACAGCAGGATGGACGTCTCCAACAGCAGGACGTCTCCAACAGCAGGATGGATGGACGTCTCCAACAACAGGATGGACGTCTCCAACAGCAGGACGGACGTCTCCAACAGCAGGACGGACGTCTCCAACAGCAGGATGGACGTCTCCAACAGCAGGATGGACGTCTCCAACAGCAGGATGTACGTCTCCAACAGCAGGATGGATGTACGTCTCCAACAGCAGGACGGACATCTCCAACAGCAGGATGGACGTCTCCAACAGCAGGACGTCTATAACAGCAGGATGGACGTCTCCAACAGCAGGACGTCTCCAACAGCAGGATGGACGTCTCCAACAGCAGGACGTCTCCAACAGCAGGATGGATGGACGTCTCCAACAACAGGATGGACGTCTCCAACAGCAGGATGGACGTCTCCAACAGCAGGACGTCTCCAACAGAAGGACCGACGTCACCAACAGCAGGACGGACGTCTCCAACAGCAGGACGGACGTCTCCAACAGCAGGACGGACGTCTCCAACAGCAGGACGGACGTCTCCAACAGCAGGATGGACGTCTCCAACAGCAGGACGTCTCTAACAGCAGGATGGGCGTCTCCAACAGCAGGATGGGCGTCTCCAACAGCAGGATGGACGTCTCCAACAGCAGGATGGACGTCTCCAAAAGCAGGATAGACGTCTCCAACAGCAGGATGGACGTCTCCAAAAGCAGGATGGACGTCTCCAACAGCAGGATGGACGTCTCCAACAGCAGGATGGACGTCTCCAACAGCAGGACGTCTCCAACAGCAGGATGGATGGACGTCTCCAACAGCAGGATGGATGGACGTCTCCAACAGCAGGATGGATGGACGTCTCCAACAGCAGGATGGATGGACGTCTCCAACAGCAGGATGGATGGACGTCTCCAACAGCAGGATGGATGGACGTCTCCAACAGCAGGATGGATGGATGTCTCCAACAGCAGGACGGACATCTCCAACAGCAGGACGTCTCCAACAGCAGGACGGACGTCACCAACAGCAGGACGGACGTCTCCAACAGCAGAACGTCTCCAACAGCAGGATGGACGTGTCCAACAGCAGGATGGACGTCTCCAACAGCAGGATGGACGTCTCCAACAGCAGGATGGACGTCTCCAACAGCAGGATGGATGGACGTCTCCAACAGCAGGACGTCTAAAACAGCAGGATGGACGTCTCCAACAGCAGGACGTCTCCAACAGCAGGATGGATGGACGTCTCCAACAGCAGGATGGATGGATGTCTCCAACAGCAGGACGGACATCTCCAACAGCAGGACGTCTCCAACAGCAGGACGGACGTCACCAACAGCAGGACGGACGTCTCCAACAGCAGAACGTCTCCAACAGCAGGATGGACGTGTCCAACAGCAGGATGGACGTCTCCAACAGCAGGATGGACGTCTCCAACAGCAGGATGGACGTCTCCAACAGCAGGATGGATGGACGTCTCCAACAGCAGGACGTCTAAAACAGCAGGATGGACGTCTCCAACAGCAGGACGTCTCCAACAGCAGGATGGACGTCTCCAACAGCAGGACGTCTCCAACAGCAGGATGGATGGACGTCTCCAACAACAGGATGGACGTCTCCAACAGCAGGATGGACGTCTCCAACAGCAGGACGTCTCCAACAGAAGGACCGACGTCACCAACAGCAGGACGGACGTCTCCAACAGCAGGACGGACGTCTCCAACAGCAGGACGGACGTCTCCAACAGCAGGATGGACGTCTCCAACAGCAGGACGTCTCTAACAGCAGGATGGGCGTCTCCAACAGCAGGATGGGCGTCTCCAACAGCAGGATGGACGTCTCCAACAGCAGGATGGACGTCTCCAACAGCAGGATGGACGTCTCCAACAGCAGGATGGACGTCTCCAACAGCAGGATGGACGTCTCCAACAGCAGGACGTCTCCAACAGCAGGATGGATGGACGTCTCCAACAGCAGGATGGACGTCTCCAACAGCAGGATGGACGTCTCCAACAGCAGGATGGATGGACGTCTCCAACAGCAGGATTGATGGACGTCTCCAACAGCAGGATGGATGGACGTCTCCAACAGCAGGATGGATGGACGTCTCCAACAGCAGGATGGATGGACGTCTCCAACAGCAGGATGGATGGACGTCTCCAACAGCAGGATGGATGGACGTCTCCAACAGCAGGATGGATGGATGTCTCCAACAGCAGGACGGACGTCTCCAACAGCAGGACGTCTCCAACAGCAGGACGGACGTCACCAACAGCAGGACGGACGTCTCCAACAGCAGGATGGACGTCTCCAACAGCAGGATGGACGTCTCCAACAGCAGGATGGACGTCTCCAACAGCAGGATGGATGGACGTCTCCAACAGCAGGATGGAAGGACGTCTCCAACAGCAGGATGGATGGACGTCTCCAACAGCAGGATGAATGGACGTCTCCAACAGCAGGATGAATGGACGTCTCCAACAGCAGGATGGACGTCTCCAACAGCAGGATGGACGTCTCCAACAGCAGGACGTCTAAAACAGCAGGATGGACGTCTCCAACAGCAGGACGTCTCCAACAGCAGGATGGACGTCTCCAACAGCAGGACGTCTCCAACAGCAGGATGGATGGACGTCTCCAACAACAGGATGGACGTCTCCAACAGCAGGATGGACGTCTCCAACAGCAGGACGTCTCCAACAGAAGGACCGACGTCACCAACAGCAGGACGGACGTCTCCAACAGCAGGACGGACGTCTCCAACAGCAGGACGGACGTCTCCAACAGCAGGACGGACGTCTCCAACAGCAGGACGGACGTCTCCAACAGCAGGACGGACGTCTCCAACAGCAGGACGTCTCCAACAGCAGGACGGACGTCTCCAACAGCAGGACGGACGTCTCCAACAGCAGGATGGACGTCTCCAACAGCAGGATGGACGTCTCCAACAGCAGGATGTACGTCTCCAACAGCAGGATGGATGTACGTCTCCAACAGCAGGACGGACATCTCCAACAGCAGGACGGACGTCTCCAACAGCAGGACGGACGTCTCCAACAGCAGGATGGACGTCTCCAACAGCAGGATGGATGGACGTCTCCAACAGCAGGATGGATGGACGTCTCCAACAGCAGGATGGATGGACGTCTCCAACAGCAGGATGGATGGACGTCTCCAACAGCAGGATGGATGGACGTCTCCAACAGCAGGATGGATGGACGTCTCCAACAGCAGGATGGATGGACGTCTCAAACAGCAGGATGAATGGACGTCTCCAACAGCAGGATGGATGGATGTCTCCAACAGCAGGACGGACATCTCCAACAGCAGGACGTCTCCAACAGCAGGACGGACGTCACCAACAGCAGGACGGACGTCTCCAACAGCAGGACGTCTCCAACAGCAGGATGGACGTGTCCAACAGCAGGATGGACGTCTCCAACAGCAGGATGGACGTCTCCAACAGCAGGATGGACGTCTCCAACAGCAGGATGGATGGACGTCTCCAACAGCAGGATGGAAGGACGTCTCCAACAGCAGGATGGATGGACGTCTCCAACAGCAGGATGAATGGACGTCTCCAACAGCAGGATGAATGGACGTCTCCAACAGCAGGATGGACGTCTCCAACAGCAGGATGGACGTCTCCAACAGCAGGACGTCTATAACAGCAGGATGGACGTCTCCAACAGCAGGACGTCTCCAACAGCAGGATGGACGTCTCCAACAGCAGGACGTCTCCAACAGCAGGATGGATGGACGTCTCCAACAACAGGATGGACGTCTCCAACAGCAGGATGGACGTCTCCAAAAGCAGGATGGACGTCTCCAACAGCAGGATGGACGTCTCCAACAGCAGGATGGACGTCTCCAACAGCAGGACGTCTCCAACAGCAGGATGGATGGACGTCTCCAACAGCAGGATGGATGGACGTCTCCAACAGCAGGATGGATGGACGTCTCCAACAGCAGGATGGACGTCTCCAACAGCAGGATGGACGTCTCCAACAGCAGGACGTCTAAAACAGCAGGATGGACGTCTCCAACAGCAGGACGTCTCCAACAGCAGGATGGACGTCTCCAACAGCAGGACGTCTCCAACAGCAGGATGGATGGACGTCTCCAACAACAGGATGGACGTCTCCAACAGCAGGATGGACGTCTCCAACAGCAGGATGGACGTCTCCAACAGCAGGATGGACGTCTCCAACAGCAGGACGTCTCCAACTGCAGGATGGATGGACGTCTCCAACAGCAGGATGGACGTCTCCAACAGCAGGATGGACGTCTCCAACAGCAGGACGGACGTCTCCAACAGCAGGACGGACGTCTCCAACAGCAGGACGGATGTCTCCAACAGCAGGACGGACGTCTCCAACAGCAGGACGGACGTCTCCAACAGCAGGACGTCTCCAACAGCAGGACGGACGTCTCCAACAGCAGGACGACTCCAACAGCAGGATGGACGTCACCAACAGCAGGACGGACGTCTCCAACAGCAGGACGGACTTCTCCAACAGCAGGATGGACGTCTCCAACAGCAGGATGGATGGACGTCTCCAACAGCAGGATGGATGGACGTCTCCAACAGCAGGATGGATGGACGTCTCCAACAGCAGGATGCAAGGACGTCTCCAACAGCAGGATGGATGGACGTCTCCAACAGCAGGATGCAAGGACGTCTCCAACAGCAGGATGGATGGACGTCTCCAACAGCAGGATGAATGGACGTCTCCAACAGCAGGATGGATGGACGTCTCCAACAGCAGGATGGACGTCTCCAACAGCAGGATGGACATCTCCAACAGCAGGATGGACGTCTCCAACAGCAGGACGTCTCCAACAGCAGGATGGACGTCTCCAACAGCAGGACGTCTCCAACAGCAGGATGGATGGACGTCTCCAACAACAGGATGGACGTCTCCAACAGCAGGATGGACGTCTCCAACAGCAGGACGTCTCCAACAGAAGGACCGACGTCACCAACAGCAGGACGGACGTCTCCAACAGCAGGACGGACGTCTCCAACAGCAGGACGGACGTCTCCAACAGCAGGACGGACGTCTCCAACAGCAGGACGTCTCCAACAGCAGGATGGACGTCTCCAACAGCAGGATGGACGTCTCCAACAGCAGGATGGACGTCTCCAACAGCAGGATGGACGTCTCCAACAGCAGGATGGACGTCTCCAACAGCAGGATGGATGTACGTCTCCAACAGCAGGACGGTTGTCTCCAACAGCAGGACGGACGTCTCCAACAGCAGGATGGATGGACGTCTCCAACAGCAGGATGGATGGACGTCTCCAACAGCAGGATGGATGGACGTCTCCAACAGCAGGATGGATGGACGTCTCCAACAGCAGGATGGATGGACGTCTCCAACAGCAGGACGGATGGACGTCTCCAACAGCAGGACGGATGGACGTCTCCAAATGCAGGACGGATGGACGTCTCCAACAGCAGGATGGATGGACGTCTCCAACAGCAGGACGGACGTCTCCAACAGCAGGACGGACATCTCCAACAGCAGGACGTCTCCAACAGCAGGACAGACGTCACCAACAGCAGGACGGACGTCTCCAACAGCAGGACGTCTCCAACAGCAGGATGGACGTCTCCAATAGCAGGATGGACGTCTCCAACAGCAGGATGGACGTCTCCAACAGCAGGATGGACGTCTCCAACAGCAGGATGGATGGACGTCTCCAACAGCAGGATGGAAGGACGTCTCCAACAGCAGGATGGATGGACGTCTCCAACAGCAGGATGAATGGACGTCTCCAACAGCAGGATGAATGGACGTCTCCAACAGCAGGATGGACGTCTCCAACAGCAGGATGGACGTCTCCAACAGCAGGACGTCTCCAACAGCAGGATGGACGTCTCCAACAGCAGGACATCTCCAACAGCAGGATGGACGTCTCCAACAGCAGGACGTCTCCAACAGCAGGATGGATGGACGTCTCCAACAACAGGATGGACGTCTCCAACAGCAGGATGGACGTCTCCAACAGCAGGACGTCTCCAACAGAAGGACCGACGTCACCAACAGCAGGACGGACGTCTCCAACAGCAGGACGGACGTCTCCAACAGCAGGACGGACGTCTCCAACAGCAGGACGGACGTCTCCAACAGCAGGATGGACGTCTCCAACAGCAGGACGTCTCTAACAGCAGGATAGACGTCTTCAACAGCAGGATGGGCGTCTCCAACAGCAGGATGGACGTCTCCAACAGCAGGATGGACGTCTCCAAAAGCAGGACGGACGTCTCCAAAAGCAGGACGGACGTCTCCAACAGCAGGACGTCTCCAACAGCAGGATGGACGTCTCCAACAGCAGGATGGACGTCTCCAACAGCAGGATGGACGTCTCCAACAGCAGGATGGATGGACGTCTCCAACAGCAGGATGGAAGGACGTCTCCAACAGCAGGATGGAAGGACGTCTCCAACAGCAGGATGGATGGACGTCTCCAACAGCAGGATGAATGGACGTCTCCAACAGCAGGATGAATGGATGTCTCCAACAGCAGGATGGACGTCTCCAACAGCAGGATGGACGTCTCCAACAGCAGGACGTCTCCAACAGCAGGACGTCTCCAACAGCAGGATGGACGTCTCCAACAGCAGGATGTCTCCAACAGCAGGATGGACGTCTCCAACAGCAGGACGTCTCCAACAGCAGGATGGATGGACGTCTCCAACAACAGGATGGACGTCTCCAACAGCAGGATGGACGTCTCCAACAGCAGGACGTCTCCAACAGAAGGACCGACGTCACCAACAGCAGGACGGACGTCTCCAACAGCAGGACGGACGTCTCCAACAGCAGGACAGACGTCTCCAACAGCAGGACGGACGTCTCCAACAGCAGGACGGACGTCTCCAACAGCAGGACGGACGTCTCCAACAGCAGGACGGACGTCTCCAACAGCAGGATGGACGTCTCCAACAGCAGGACGTCTCTAACAGCAGGATAGACGTCTCCAACAGCAGGATGGATGGACGTCTCCAACAGCAGGATGGATGGACGTCTCCAACAGCAGGACGGATGGACGTCTCCAACAGCAGGACGGATGGACGTCTCCAACAGCAGGACGGATGGACGTCTCCAACAGCAGGACGGATGGACGTCTCCAAATGCAGGACGGATGGACGTCTCCAACAGCAGGATGGATGGACGTCTCCAACAGCAGGACGGACATCTCCAACAGCAGGACGTCTCCAACAGCAGGACAGACGTCACCAACAGCAGGACGGACGTCTCCAACAGCAGGACGTCTCCAACAGCAGGATGGACGTCTCCAATAGCAGGATGGACGTCTCCAACAGCAGGATGGACGTCTCCAACAGCAGGATGGACGTCTCCAACAGCAGGATGGATGGACGTCTCCAACAGCAGGATGGAAGGACGTCTCCAACAGCAGGATGGATGGACGTCTCCAACAGCAGGATGAATGGACGTCTCCAACAGCAGGATGGACGTCTCCAACAGCAGGATGGACGTCTCCAACAGCAGGACGTCTCCAACAGCAGGATGGACGTCTCCAACAGCAGGACATCTCCAACAGCAGGATGGACGTCTCCAACAGCAGGATGGATGGACGTCTCCAACAACAGGATGGACGTCTCCAACAGCAGGATGGACGTCTCCAACAGCAGGACGTCTCCAACAGAAGGACCGACGTCACCAACAGCAGGACGGACGTCTCCAACAGCAGGACGGACGTCTCCAACAGCAGGACGGACGTCTCCAACAGCAGGACGGACGTCTCCAACAGCAGGACGGACGTCTCCAACAGCAGGATGGACGTCTCCAACAGCAGGACGTCTCTAACAGCAGGATAGACGTCTCCAACAGCAGGATGGGCATCTCCAACAGCAGGATGGACGTCTCCAACAGCAGGATGGACGTCTCCAAAAGCAGGACGGACGTCTCCAACAGCAGGATGGACGTCTCCAACAGCAGGATGGACGTCTCCAACAGCAGGATGGACGTCTCCAACAGCAGGATGGACGTCTCCAACAGCAGGATGGATGGACGTCTCCAACAGCAGGATGGAAGGACGTCTCCAACAGCAGGATGGAAGGACGTCTCCAACAGCAGGATGGATGGACGTCTCCAACAGCAGGATGGACGTCTCCAACAGCAGGATGGACGTCTCCAACAGCAGGATGGACGTCTCCAACAGCAGGATGTCTCCAACAGCAGGATGGACGTCTCCAACAGCAGGACGTCTCCAACAGCAGGATGGATGGACGTCTCCAACAACAGGATGGACGTCTCCAACAGCAGGATGGACGTCTCCAACAGCAGGACGTCTCCAACAGAAGGACCGACGTCACCAACAGCAGGACGGACGTCTCCAACAGCAGGACGGACGTCTCCAACAGCAGGACGGACGTCTCCAACAGCAGGACGGACGTCTCCAACAGCAGGACGGACGTCTCCAACAGCAGGACGGACGTCTCCAACAGCAGGACGGACGTCTCCAACAGCAGGACGTCTCTAACAGCAGGATAGACGTCTCCAACAGCAGGATGGACGTCTCCAACAGCAGGATGGACGTCTCCAACAGCAGGATGGACGTCTCCAACAGCAGGATGGAAGGACGTCTCCAACAGCAGGATGGATGGACGTCTCCAACAGCAGGACGTCTCCAACAGCAGGACGTCTCCAACAGCAGGATGGACGTCTCCAACAGCAGGACGTCTCCAACAGCAGGATGGACGTCTCCAACAGCAGGACGTCTCCAACAGCAGGATGGATGGACGTCTCCAACAACAGGATGGACGTCTCCAACAGCAGGATGGACGTCTCCAACAGCAGGACGTCTCCAACAGAAGGACCGACGTCACCAACAGCAGGACGGACGTCTCCAACAGCAGGACGGACGTCTCCAACAGCAGGACGGACGTCTCCAACAGCAGGATGGACGTCTCCAACAGCAGGACGTCTCTAACAGCAGGATAGACGTCTCCAACAGCAGGATGGACGTCTCCAACAGCAGGATGGACGTCTCCAAAAGCAGGATGGTCGTCTCCAACAGCAGGATGGACGTCTCCAACAGCAGGATGGATGGACGTCTCCAACAACAGGATGGATGGACATCTCCAACAGCAGGACGGACGTCTCCAACAGCAGGACGGATGTCTCCAACAGCAGGACGTCTCCAACAGCAGGACGTCTCCAACAGCAGGACGCACGTCTCCAACAGCAGGACGGACGTCTCCAACAGCAGGACGTCTCCAACAGCAGGATGGACGTCTCTAAAAGCAGGATGGACGTCTCTAAAAGCAGGATGGACGTCTCTAACAGCAGGACATCTCTAAAAGCAGGACGGACGTCTCCAACAGCAGGATGGTCGTCTCCAACAGCAGGATGGACGTCTCCAACAGCAGGATGGACGTCTCCAACAGCAGGACGTCTCCAACAGCAGGACGTCTCCAACAGCAGGACGTCTCCAACAGACTCACACTACATGAGAGCTCTTTCTGTTCTGTTACTGTGTGACAGGTTGGCGTCTAAATGTACCATTTATTTTATATTCTCCCTCACCCAGAGGATTAGGATTAGACGTAAATAATGGAGGTAAGATTGGACGTAAATATTGGGGGTAGGATTGGACGTAAATAATGGAGGTAGGATTGGACGTAAATAATGGAGGTAGGATTAGACGTAAATAATGGAGGTAGGATTAGACGTAAATAATGAAGGTAGGATTAGACGTAAATAATGGAGGTAGGATTAGACGTAAATAATGAAGGTAGGATTAGACGTAAATAATGGAGGTAGGATTAGACATAAATAATGGAGGTAGGATTAGACGTAAATAATGGAGGTAGGATTAGACGTAAATAATGGAGGTAGGATTGGACGTAAATAATGGAGGTAGGATTAGACGTAAATAATGGAGGTAGGATTAGACGTAAATAATGGAGGTAGGATTGGACGTAAATAATGGAGGTAGGATTGGACGTAAATAATGGAGGTAGGATTAGACGTAAATGATGGAGGTGGGATTAGACGTAAATAATGGAGGTAGGATTAGACATAAATAATGGACGTAGGATTAGACGTAAATGATGGAGGTAGGGTGGACGTAAACGATGGATGCTTGAAGCTAGAGAGAGAGAGGGAAGAGAGGGAGGAAGTGAGCTGGAAGAAGAGAGGTTTTGAGGGGGTTGGGAGGAGAACAGAAGAGAGAAAGGAGAAAGGGGTTAGGGAGGAGAACAGAGGAGAGAAAGGGGAGAAGAGAGGGGGTTGGGAAGAGAACAGAAGAGAGAAAGGGGAGAGGAGATGGGGTTGGGAGGAGAACAGAGGAGAGAAAGGGGACAGGAGAGGGGGTAGGGAGGAGAACAGAGGAGAGAAAGGGGAGAGGAGAGAGGGGGTATGGAGGAGAACAGAGGAGAGGAAGGGGAGAGGAGAGAGGGATAGGGAGGAGAACAGAGGAGAGAAAAGGGAGAGGAGAGGGGGTAGGGAGGAGAACAGAGGAGAGGAAGGAGAGAGGAGAGAGGGGGTAGGGAGGAGAACAGAGGAGAGGAAGGGGAGAGGAGAGAGGGGGTAGGGAGGAGAACAGAGGGAGGGAGGGAGGGAGGAGGGAGGGAGGGAGGGAGGGAGGGAGGGAGGGAGGGAGGGAGGGAGGGAGGACAAAGGAGAGAAAGAAGAGCGGAGAGAAGAGAGAAGAGAGGGTAGCGTCTCATTCAATAATGAATCAATTGATCCCTCTGCGGGCGATGAGGGATCAAGTTGCCATGACAACAGTTGCAGAGCTCTGCTACCAAAGACAGGCAGCCAGGGAGTAGGAGAGATTTCTATTTGTTCTGAAAGAGGAGAGGTGCATTGATTGAATAAGGGTCCGTCTAACTGCATGTTAGGCAGCCGGAGTGGAAAGCATCAAGAGGTGAGGACAGTGTTGACAGGTTTAAGAAGACTTTCTGATCTGATCAACAACAACACGTCATAACATTACACAATGACAATATTGTATCACATTGCCAAAAAACAGCAATACTACATTTTCCTGAATGTAAATGAATACATATGTTTATAATGTACTGATAGACAGTTTATTGTTTTTGAACCAGCAAAGATAAACTACAGGAAGTGATTATGCTGAGGATGTCTAATAAGCATGTATAAATACTGAGCACAACAGGGTTATACTGGGCCTGTATAAATACTGAACACAACAGGGTTATACTGGGCCTGTATAAATACTGAACACAACAGGGTTATACTGGGCCTGTATAAATACTGAACACAACAGGGTCATACTGGGCCTGTATAAATACTGAACACAACAGGGTTATACTAAGCATGCTTGCAGCTGGCTTTAGGGAGAGATTAGCCTACAGGTCTGCTACTTCCTATAGAAAAACCTAGACATCATGTTCACCGTTTGACGAAGTTGGCAGTTACCTCGTGCACTCACAGTGCATTCTGAAAGTATTCAGACCCCTTGACATTTTACACATTTTGTTACGTTACAGACTTATTCTAAAATGGATTAAATAAAATCCAAATGTCATCAATCTACACACAATACCCCATAATGACAAAGCAAAAACATGTTTTTTGAATTTTTGCAAGACGGCTGCCTGAATGCCAAGCGTCACGTCTGGAAGAAACCTGGCACCATCCCTATGGTGAAGCGTGGTGGTGACAGCATCATGCTGTGGGGATGTTTTTTAGCAGCAGAGACTGGGAGACTAGTCAGGATCAAGGGAAAGATGAACAGAGCAAAGTACAGATGAAAACCTGCAAAGGTTCACCTTCCAACAGGACAACGACCCTAAGCACACAGCCAAGACAACACAGGAGTGGCTTCGGGACAAGTCTCTGAGTGGCCCAGCCAGAGCCCGGACTTGAACCTGATCGAACATCTCTGGAGAGAACTGAAAATAGCTGTGCAGCGACGCTCCCCATCCAACCTGACAGAGCTTGAGAGGATCTGCAGAAAAGGATGGGAGAAATTTTCCAAATACAGGTGTGCCAAGCTTCTAGCATCATACCCAATAAGACTCGAGGCTGTAATCACTGCCAAAGGTGCTTCAACAAAGTACTGAGTAAAGGGTCTGAATACCTATATAAATGTGATATTTAAGTTTTTTATTTTGAAACATTTGCAAAAAAAAACAATTTCATCAATTTTAGAATAAAGCTGTAATGTAACAAAATGTGGAAACCGTCAAGGGGTCTGTTTCAGTTTCTGAAAAAGTTTTACAAAAAAAAATCGGAATTTGTCAATAAATAGATAAATAAAATGACAGGTTAAAATCAGTCTAAGAGCTGAAAGGCTAAAACAATAATTAAAAGTTCAAAATTTGAGCAAACATCCTCTAGCCTTGCTTCCAACTGCGTCACTCCCACAAACACATATACACCTGTATTCAATCAAATCAAATGGTGGGAGAGGCTGACCTGACTTAAATAAGGATAGGACCAATATTTTTCAATTTTTGCCTAAAATGACATACCGAAATCTAACTGCCTGTAGCCCAGGACCTGAAGCAAGGCTTTGCATATTCTTGATACCATTTGAAAGTAAACACTTTGAAGTGTGTGGAAATGTGAAATTAATGTAGGAGAATATAACACATTAGATCTAGTAAAAGATAATACAATGAAAAAAAGTGTACTTTTTTTGTACCATCGTTGAAATGCAATTGAAAGGCCATAATGTGTTATTCCAGCCCAGGCGCAATTTAAGATTTTGGCCACTAGATGGCAGCAGTGTATGTGCAAAGTTTTAGACTGATCCAATGAACCATTGCATATCTGTTCAAAATGTTGTATCATGACTGTTTATTAATACATTTTCAAGTTCAAAACTGTGCACTCTCTTCAAACAATAGCATGGTATTCTTTCACTGTAATAGCTACTGTAAATTGGACAGTGCAGTTACATGAACAATAATTTTTTGTTACTTACAACCTCATGCTAATCTCATTAGCCTACTTTAGCTCAACCGTCCAGTGGGGGAGGGACCGATCACGTAGAGGTTAACAATCCTGACTTTGCACATTCAATTACATGAAACTGTAGGTATGCACAACCAAAGAATTTCTGCACAAACTGTCAGAAACCGTCTCAGGGAAGCTCATCTGCGTGCTCATTGTCCTCACCAGGGTCTTGACCTGACTGCAGTTTGACGTCTTAACTGACTTCAAATGGGCAAATAGTCACCTGTCGATGGCCACTGGCACGCTGGAGAAGTGTGCTCTTCACGGATGAATCCTGGTTTCAACTGTACCAGGCAGATGGCAGACAGCATGTATGGCGTTGTGTGGGCGAGTGGTTTGCTGATGTCAACGTTGTGAACAGAGTGCCCCATGGTGGCAGTGGGGTTATGGTATGGGCAGGCATAAGCTACCCACAATGAACACAATTGCATTTTATTGATGGCAACTTGAATGCACAGAGATACCATGACGAGATCCTAAGGCCCATTGTCGTACCATTCATCCGTCGCCATCACCTCATGTTTCATCATGATAATGCACTGCCCCATGTCGTAAGGATCTGTACACAATTCCTGGAAGCTGAAAATGTCCCAGTTCGTCCATGGCCTGCATACTCACCAGACATGTCACCTATTGAGCATGTTTGGGATGCTCTGGATCGATGTGTACGACAGTGTGTTCCATTTCCTGCCAATATCCAGCAACTTCGCCCAGTCATTGAAGAGGAGTGGGACAACATTCCACAGGCCACAATCAACAGCCTGATCAACTCTATGTGAAGGAGATGTGTCGTGCTGCATGAGGCAAATGGTGGTCACACCAGATACTGACTAGTTTTCTGATCCACGCCCCTACCTTTTGTTTTTAAGGTATCTGTGACCAACGGATGCACATCTGTATTCCCAGTCCTGTGAAATCCATAGATTAGGACCTAATTTATTTATTTCAATTGACTGATTTCCTCATTTGAATAGTAACTCAGTAAAATCTTAGAAATTGTTAAAAAAAAAAATTCATTTCTATTTTTATTTAGTGTACATTTTAACTATGGCGGGATATGAAATATGTAAAACAGGGCCCTTTAACAAACACTAACACATAATTCACACACAAACTGGGGAATGCTCCGTCTTAGTGAGGATGTGCCACCATCCTCACACGACATGCCTGCATTGCGTTGCCGTGGTAACGACCAGCTGGGACCATGTTGCCAAGTAACAGCTGAGTTCTGATGAGCAGAGAGGAATGTGGGGGGGAGGGAGGGAAGAGAGGGATGAATATTAATTGTTATTATAAAGATAGACACAGCCAGCCCTGTCAGTTAAAGGGTGGAAACGCTGTAGGACAAAACATCTCATATGCAGGGTAGAAAATACATGGATAAGAGTTTCTCTGGGTAGAAAATACATGTTAGTGTTTGATATCACGCTCTCTCTCTCTCTCTCACTCCCCCCCTCTCTCTCACTCCCCCTCCCCCCTCTCTTTCACTCCATCTCTCTCTCTCACTCCATCTCTCTCTCACCCCCTTGCTCTCTCCCCCTCCCCCCCTCTCTTTCTCACTCCCCCCTCTCTCTCTCTCTCACTCGCTCCCTCTTTCCCCCCCTCCTCTCTCTCTCACTCTCTCTCTCTCACTCCCTCTCTCTCACTCCCGCTCTCTTTCTCTCTCTCTCCCCCTCCCCCTCTCTCTCACTCCCTCTCTCTCTCTCTCCCTCTTTCTCCCCCTCCCCTCTCTCTCTCACTCACTCCCTCTCTCTCTCTCCCACCCGCTCTCTCTTTCTCTCCCTCTCTCTCTCTCTTTCTCCCCCTCTCTCACTCCCACCCGCTCTCTCTTTCTCCCCCTCTCTCTCACTCCCTCTCTCTCACTCCCACCCGCTCTCTCTTTCTCTACCTCTCTCTCTTTCTCCCCCTCTCTCTCACTCCCTCTCTCTCACTCCCACCCGCTCTTTCTTTCTCTCTCTCGTGCTCCCTCTCTCTCTGTCCCTCTCTCTGTCTCTCTCTCTCTCAAAGCTCTACCTCTGGGCTCTGGAAGCAGGCAGGCACACAAACAAATGAGGCAGTCCAACAACATCACCATAACTGACACTGCCTGACCTGATGCTGAATGCTTTGTATCGGACGGCAGATAATTCCACTGGATGAAAAGACAATTGGAGTAATGAGCGCAGCGATCTGTGTGACTTTAGCTGCAACATGAACCCAGCTCTATAACTTATCATCTACATGAGGTGTACTAAGCCACATTCATGTATTTTTTTTTTCCAAGATGGCGTAGCAGTTCAGACGTCCTCTACCCTCCTCTTGTCGTGTCCCGTGTATATATATATTTACATCTTTTTTTTTTTTCTTCACTTATCTTTTTATATATATATATTTTTTTTAATTCTAAAAACTCAACCTCAAAGCACTCTCCTGCAACCCGCCTCACCAATTTAAAAAAAAGAAAGTATTATTTACCTCATCTGAATTCCTCAACAGAAGCTAGCAAGTGTTTAGCCATTTTCACTGGCTAACGTTGAAGTTCAGCTAGCCACGGTTAGCTGTCCTCAGCTATCCATTAGCTCGAAGAGCTATCGCCAGTTTTTGTACAGCGCGACTCAGACCAGAGCATACCGGACCTATTCTCTCTCCTTTCACCGATTTCTACCGCAGGCTCTGGACATTTACACCTGGATCTTGCAGCTAACTAGCTGCTACCTGAGTGACTATTGGCAACGTCGGTCACGGAATTAACACACATTATTACGGAGCTAGCCAGCTAGCCAGCTGGAGAGTTCCGTCAGCCACTCCTGGGCTATTCCTGAGCTAGCCAGCTGAAGTGTCTCCTGGGCTACAACTCACCTATCCTGACCCGTTTTACTGCCGATGCGGAGCCCCATCGGGTCTTCACGACTGGACCACCGACGTTATCTGCCCGAGGGAGTTATCCAACTGGCCCCTCCGTCGCGACGTAACCTGATCGCCCATCTGCGGCCCGCTAATCGTTAGCTGTCTTTTCGGCTGCGATCTGAATAGGTCTATCGGACACTTTTCTTGGGCCACTATAACTAACTATTTTGCCAACTTGGACTGGTCCCCCCTTCCACACGGAACCCCACTAACCCACAGACGGAAACGCACGAGGTGGCTAAAAACAGACCTCCCATCTTCCACCAGCTTGCTACCTATGGCCCGGCTAGCTGTCTGAATCTCACTGGACCCTTTGATCACTCGGCTAAGCATGCCTCTCCTTAATGTCAATATGCCTTCTCCATTGCTGTTCTGGTTAGTGTTTATTGCCTTATTTCACTGTAGAGCCTCTAGCCCTGCTCATTATACCTTATCCAACCTCTCAGTTCCTCCACCCACACATGCTATGACATCTTCTGGTTTCAATGATGTTTCTAGAGACAATATCTCTCTCATAATCACTAAATGCCTAGGTTTACCTCCTCTGTACTCACATCCCACCATACCTTTGTCTGTACATTATACCTTGAAGCTATTTTATCGCCCCCAGAAACCTGCTCCTTTTTCTCTCTATTCTGGACGTCACAGACGACCAATTCTTATAGCTTTTAGCCGTACCCTCATACTTATTCTTCTCTGCTCCTCTGGGGATGTAGAGGTGAATCCAGGCCCTGCAGTGCCTGGCTCCACTCCTACTCCCCAGGCGCTCTCTTTTGATGACTTCTGTAACCGTAATAACCTTGGTTTCATGCATGTTAACATTAGAAGCCTCCTCCCTAAGTTTGTTTTATTCACTGCTTTAGCACACTCTGCCAACCCGGATGTCCTAGCTGTGTCTGAATCTTGGCTTAGGAAGTCCACCAAAAACTCTGAAATCTTCATCCCTAACTACAACGTTTTCAGACAAGATAGAATGACCAAAGGGGGCGGTGTTGCAATCTACTGCAGAGATAGCCTGCAGAGTTCTGTCCTGCTATCCAGGTCTGTACCCAAACAATTTGAACTTCTACTTTTAAAAATCCACCTCTCCAAAAACAAGTCTCTCACCGTTGCCGCCTGCTATAGACCCCCTCGGCCCCTAGTTGTGCTCTGGACACCATATGTGAACTGATTGCCCCCATCTATCTTCAGAGCTCGTGCTACTAGGTGACCTAAACTGGGACATGCTTAACACCCCAGCCATCCTACAATCCAAGCTTGATGCCCTCAATCTCACACAAATTATTAATGAACCCACCAGGTACAACCCCATAGCCGCAAACACTGGCACCCTCATAGATATCATCCTAACCAACGTGCCCTCTAAATACACCTCTGCTGTTTTCAACCAAGATCTCAGCGATCACTGCCTCATTGCCTGCACCCGTAATGGGTCAGCGGTCAAACGACCTCCACTCATCACTGTCAAACGCTCCCTGAAACATTTCAACGAGCAAGCCTTTCTATTCGACCTGGCCCTGGTATCCTGGAAGGATATTGACCTCATCCCGTCAGTAGAGGATGCCTGGTTATTTTTTTTAAATGCCTTCCTCTCCATCTTAAATAAGCATGCCCCTTTCAAGAAATTTAGAACCAGAAACAGATATAGCCCTTGGTTCTCCCCAGACCTGACTGCCCTTAACCAACACAAAAATATCCTGTGGCGTTCTGCATTAGCATCGAACTGCCCCCGCGATATGCAACTTTTTGGGAAGTTAGAAACCAATACACACAGGCAGTTAGAAACGCCAAGGCTAGCTTTTTCAAACAGAAATTTGCTTCGTGCAACTCCAACTCTAAAAAGTTCTGGGACATTGTAAAGTCCATGGAGAATAAGAACACCTCCTCCCAACTGCCCACTGCACTGAGGATAGGAAACTCTGTCACCACCGATAAGCCCACTATAATTGAGAATTTCAATAAGCATTTTTCTACGGCTGGCCATGCTTTCCACCTAACTACCCCTACTGCATTCAACAGCACTGCACCCCCCACAGCTACTCGCCCAAGCCTCCCCCATTTCTCCTTCTCCCAAATCCATTCAGCTGATGTTCTGAAAGAGCTGCAAAATCTGGACCCCTACAAATCAGCTGGGCTTGACAATCTGGACCCTTTCTTTCTAAAATTATCTGCCGAAATTATTGCAACCCCTATTACTAGCTGTTCAACCTCTCTTTCGTGTCGTCTGAGATTCCCATAGATTGGAAAGCAGCTGCTGTCATCCCCCTCTTCAAAGGAGGTGACACTCTTGACCCAAATTGCTACAGACCTATATCCATCCTACCCTGCCTTTCTAAGGTCTTCGAAAGCCAAGTCAACAAACAGATTACCGACCATTTCGAATCCCACCGCACCCTCTCCGCTATGCAATCTGGTTTCAGAGCTGGTCATGGGTGCACCTCAGCCACGCTCAAGGTCCTAAACGACATCGTAACCGCCATCGATAAGAAACAATACTGTGCTGCCGTATTCATTGACCTGGCCAAAGCTTTTGACTCTGTTAATCACCACATCCTCATCGGCAGACTCAGTAGCCTTGGTTTCTCAAACGATTGCGTCGCCTGGTTCACCAACTACTTCTCTGACAGAGTTCAGTGTGTCAAATCGGAGGGCCTACTGTCTGGACCTCTGGCAGTCTCTATGGGGGTACCACAGGGTTCAATTCTTGGGCCAACTCTTTTCTCTGTATACATAAATGATGTCGCTCTTGCTGCTGGTGAATCTCTGATCCACCTCTACGCAGACGACACCATTCTGTACACTTCTGGCCCTTCTTTGGACACTGTGTTAACAACCCTCCAGACGAGCTTCAATGCCATTCAACTCTCCTTCCGTGGTCTCCAACTGCTCCTAAACACAAGTAAAACTAAATGCATGCTCTTCAACCGATCGCTGCCTGCACCTGCCCGCCTGTCCAGCATCACTTCTCTGGACGGTTCTAACTTAGAATTTGTGGACAACTACAAATACCTAGGTGTCTGGTTAGACTGTAAACTCTCCTTCCAGACTCACATCAATCATCTCCAATCCAAAGTGAAATCTCGAATTGGCTTCCTATTTCGCAACAAAGCATCCTTCACTCATGCTGCCAAACATACCCTCGTAAAACTGACCATCCTACCAATCCTCGACTTCGGCGATGTCATTTACAAAATAGCTTCCAATACCCTACTCAACAAGCTGGATGCAGTCTATCACAGTGCCATCCGTTTTGTCACCAAAGCCCCATATACTACCCACCACTGCGACCTGTACGCTCTCGTTGGCTGGCCTTCGCTTCATAATCGTCGCCAAACACATTGGCTCCAGGTCATCTACAAGACCCTGCTAGGTAAAGTCCCCCTTATCTCCGCTCACTGGTCACCATAGCAGCACCCACCTGTAGCACGCGCTCCAGCAGGTATATCTCTCTGGTCACCCCTAAAGCCAACTCCTCCTTTGGTCGTCTCTCCTTCCAGTTCTCTGCTGCCAATGACTGGAACGAACTACAAAAATCTCTGAAACTGGAAACACTTATCTCCCTCACTAGCTTTAAGCACCAGCTGTCAGAGCAGCTCACAGATCACTGCACCTGTACATAGCCCATCTATAATTTAGCCCAAACTACTACCGCTTCCCCTACTGTATTTATTTATTTTATTTATTTTGCTCCTTTGCACCATATTATTTATATTTTATCTCTGAACTTTCTTCAAACTACAAATCTACCATTCCAGTGTTTTTCTTGCTATACTTTATTTACTTTGCCACCATGGCATTTTTTTGCCTTTACCTCCCTTATCTCACATCATTTGCTCACATTGTATATAGTCTTATTTATTTTTTTTCTCTACTGCATCATTGATTGTATGTTGTTTTACTCCATGTGTAACTCTGTGTTTTTGTATGTTGTCGAACTGCTTTGCTTTATCTTGGCCAGGTCGCAATTGTAAATGAGAACTTGTTCTCAACTTGCCTACCTGGTTAAATAAAGGTGAAATAAAAAATAAATAAATAAATACAATTCATGACTCTAATAATACCCAGACAGACTGAGAGCTGGAGGAAACAACCTCTTCCTATAATAATACCCAGACAGACTGAGAGCTGGAGGAAACAACCTCTTCCTATAATAATACCCAGACAGGCTGAGAGCTGGAAGAAACAACCTCTTCCTATAATAATACCCAGACAGGCTGAGAGCTGGAGGAAACAACCTCTTCCTATAATAATACCCAGACAGACTGAGAGCTGGAGGAAACAACCACTTCCTATAATAATACCCAGACAGGCTGAGAGCTGGAGGAATCAGTCTCTATAATAATACCCAGACAGGCTGAGCGCTAAAGGAAACAGCCTCTATAATAATACCCAAACAGGCTGAGAGCTAGAGGAAACAGCCTCTTCCTATAATAATACCCAAACAGGCTGAGAGCTAGAGGAAACAGCCTCTTCCTATAATAATACCCAGACAGGCTGAGAGCTAGAGGAAACAGCCTCTTCCTATAATAATACCCAGACAGGCTGAGAGCTAGAGGAAACAGCCTCTTCCTATAATAATACCCAGACAGGCTGAGAGCTGGAGGAAACAGCCTCTTCCTATAATAATACCCAGACAGGCTGAGAGCTGGAGGAAACAGCCTCTTCCTAATAATACCCAGACAGGCTGAGAGCTGGAGGAAACAGCCTCTTCCTATAATAATACCCAGACAGGCTGAGAGCTGGAGGAAACAGCCTCTTCCTAATAATACCCAGACAGGCTGAGAGCTAGAGGAAACAGCCTCTTCCTAATAATACCCAGACAGGCTGAGAGCTAGAGGAAACAGCCTTTATAATAATACCCAGACAGGCTGAGAGCTAGAGGAAACAGCCTCTTCCTTTAATAATACCCAGACAGGCTGAGAGCTGGAGGAAACAGCCTCTTCCTATAATAATACCCAGACAGGCTGAGAGCTGGAGGAAACAGCCTCTTCCTAATAATACCCAGACAGGCTGAGAGCTAGAGGAAACAGCCTCTTCCTAATAATACCCAGACAGGCTGAGAGCTAGAGGAAACAGCCTCTATAATAATACCCAGACAGGCTGAGAGCTAGAGGAAACAGCCTCTTCCTATAATAAAACCCAGACAGGCTGAGAGCTAGAGGAAACAGCCTCTTCCTATAATAATACCCAGACAGGCTGAGAGCTAGAGGAAACAGCCTCTTCCTATAATAATCCCCAGACAGGCTGAGAGCTAGAGGAAACAGCCTCTATAATAATACCCAGACAGGCTGAGAGCTAGAGGAAACAGCCTCTTCCTAATAATACCCAGACAGGCTGAGAGCTAGAGGAAACAGCCTCTTCCTATAATAATACCCAGACAGGCTGAGAGCTGGAGGAAACAGCCTTTTCCTAATAATACCCAGGCAGGCTGAGAGCTAGAGGAAACAGCCTCTTCCTAATAATACCCAGACAGGCTGAGAGCTGGAGGAAACTGCCTCTTCCTATAATAATACCCAGACAGGCTGAGAGCTGGAGGAAACTGCCTCTTCCTATAATAATACCCAGACAGGCTGAGAGCTAGAGGAAACAGCCTCTTCCTATAATAATACCCAGACGGTCTGAGAGCTAGAGGAAACAGCCTCTATAATAATAACCAGACAGGCTGAGAGCTAGAGGAAACAGCCTCTTCCTATAATAATACCCAGACAGGCTGAGAGCTAGAGGAAACAGCCTCTTCCTATAATAATACCCAGACAGGCTGAGAGCTAGAGGAAACAGCCTCTTCCTATAATAATAACCAGACAGGCTGAGAGCTAGAGGAAACAGCCTCTATAATAATACCCAGACAGGCTGAGAGCTAGAGGAAACAAGCCTCTTCCTATAATAATACCCAGACAGGCTGAGAGCTAGAGGAAACAGCCTCTTCCTATAATAATACCCAGACAGGCTGAGAGCTAGAGGAAACAGCCTCTTCCTATAATAATAACCAGACAGGCTGAGAGCTGGAGGAAACAGCCTCTATAATAATACCCAGACAGGCTGAGAGCAAGAGGAAAAAGCCTGTTTCATTTGTGTCATATATTTACTACAGTGGTTTAAACTCCAGTTATTTGAATGGACAAAAAATGTGCTTTTCTTTCAGAAACAAGGACATTTCTAAGTGACCCCAAACTTTTGAAAGGTAGTGTATATTTTGATATATGGAACATCTGGATACTATGGGCTAACATATTGAAGGTTAAACTCACTATATACACTACTGTTCAAAAGTTTGCGGTCACTTAGAAATGTCCTTGTTTTTGATAGAAAAGCTAATTTGTTTGTCCATTAAAATAACATCAAATTGATCAGAAATACAGTGTAGACATTGTTAATGTTGTAAATGACTATTGTAGCTGGAAACGGCAGATTTTTTATGGAATATCTACATAGGCGTACAGAGGCCTATTATCAGCAACCATCACTCCTGTGTTCCAATGGCACGTTGTGTTAGCTAATCCAAGTTGATACATAAGTTGATACATAAGTATTCAGACCCTTTACTCAGTACTTTGTTTGAAGCACCTTTGGCAGTGATTACAGCCTTGAGTCTTCTTGGGTATGACCCTACAAACTTGGCACACCTGTATTTGGGGAGTTTCTCCCATTCTTCTCTGCAGATCATCTCAAGCTCTTACAGGTTGGATGGGGAGCTTCGCTGCACAGCTATTTTCAGGTCTCTCCAGAGATGTTAGATCAGGTTCAAGTCCGGGCTCTGGCTGGGCCACTCAAGGACATTCAGAGACCCGAAGCCACTCCTGTGTTATCTTGGTTGTGTGCTTAGGGTCGTTGTCCTGTTGGATGGGGAATCTTTGCAGGTTTTTTTCAAGGATCTCTCTGTACTTTTCTCTGTTCATCTTTCCCTCGATCCTGACTAGTCTCCCAGTCCCTGCTGCTGAAAAACATCCCCACAGCATAATGCAATCACCACCATGCTTCACCATAAGGATGGTGCCAGGTTTCCTCCAGACGTGACGCTTGGCATTTAGGCCAAAGAATTCAATCTTGGTTTCATCAGATCAGAGAATCTTGTTTCTCATGGTCTGAGAGTCCTTTAGGTGCCTTTTACTGAGGAGTTGATTCCGTCTGGCCAATCTACCATAAAGGCCTGATTGGTGGAGTTCTGCAGAGATGGTTGTCCTTCTGGAAGGTAGGTAGGTAGGCAGGCAGGCAGGCAGGCAGGCAGGCAGGCAGGCAGGCAGGCAGGCAGGCAGGCAGGCAGGCAGGCAGGCAGGCAGGCAGGCAGGCAGGCAGGCAGGCAGGCAGGCAGGCAGGCAGGCAGGCAGGCAGGCAGGCAGACTGGAACGACAGGACCGACTGGACAGACAGACAGACAAATCTGTAGTGATTCATCTTGAAAGCTGTTCTCATATAGTATTACCATCCTGTTTCTCACCTTATAGGGAGAGAGATGTAAATGTGAGTGTAATGTTTACTGCTCATTTTTATTGTTTATTTGACTTTTATATATTATCAACCTCACTTGCTTTGGCAAAGTTAACATATGTTTCCCATGACAATAAAGCCCCTTGAATTAAAATTGAATTGAAATCGATATAGCCAACATTATCATGATGTTGTTTCTCAGGAAATCTGTATATTTATGGATTCATTGAGTTAAAACTGTATCTAAATACAGTCAGCCTACCCTAAGGTGGGTGGGGTGTGACTGTGACTGACAGCGGCAGGGTGACATTGGAAAGAGAGATAGAGAGATAGGCATCACAATGTAGAAAAGGGAATGTAAAGAAAAGAGCAATGACTGACAGGCTGTGACTACACATACTGACTGACTATTCACAAATAGAGAGGGGAGACAAGCTGTGACTAGGTTACATACAGAGAGGGAAGACAGGCTGTGACTAGGTTACATACAGAGAGGGAAGACAGGCTGTGACTAGGTCACATACAGAGAGGGAAGACAGACTGTGACTAGGTTACATACAGAGAGGGGAGACAGGCTGTGACTAGGTTACATACAGAGAGGGAAGACAGGCTGTGACTAGGTTACATACAGAGAGGGAAGACAGGCTGTGACTAGGTTACATACAGAGAGGGAAGACAGGCTGTGACTAGGTTACATACAGAGAGGGAAGACAGGCTGTGACTAGGTTACATACAGAGAGGGAAGACAGGCTGTGACTAGGTTACATACAGAGAGGGAAGACAGGCTGTGACTAGGTTACATACAGAGAGGGGAGACAGGCTGTGACTAGGTTACATACAGAGAGGGAAGACAGGCTGTGACTAGGTTACATACAGAGAGGGAAGACAGGCTGTGACTAGGTTACATACAGAGAGGGAAGACAGGCTGTGACTAGGTTACATACAGAGAGGGAAGACAGGCTGTGACTAGGTTACATACAGAGAGGGAAGACAGGCTGTGACTAGGTTACATACAGAGAGGGAAGACAGGCTGTGACTAGGTTACATACAGAGAGGGAAGACAGGCTGTGACTAGGTTACATACAGAGAGGGAAGACAGGCTGTGACTAGGTTACATACAGAGAGGGAAGACAGGCTGTGACTAGGTTACATACAGAGAGGGAAGACAGGCTGTGACTAGGTTACATACAGAGAGGGAAGACAGGCTGTGACTAGGTTACATACAGAGAGGGAAGACAGGCTGTGACTAGGTTACATACAGAGAGGGAAGACAGGCTGTGACTAGGTTACATACAGAGAGGGAAGACAGGCTGTGACTAGGTTACATACAGAGAGGGGAGACAGGCTGTGACTAGGTTACATACAGAGAGGGGAGAGGGAAAGAAGGGGGACTAAACAAGTTAAATCAGGAAAGGGATGGAACAACACAAGCAACCATGTGACAGATGAAAGGAGGGAGGGATGGAGGGAGCGTTACATTACTCCACAGAGGAGAAGAAGAAACTCATGCAGTCTGTAGCCTGCTCTACAGGCACGTGATCGGCTCCCATGCAGTCTGTAGCCTGCTCTACAGTCACGTGATTGGCTCCCCTGCAGTCTGTATCCTGCTCTTCATTCACGTGATTGGCTCCCCTGCAGTCTGTATCCTGCTCTACAGTCACGTGATTGGCTCCCCTGCAGTCTGTATCCTGCTCTACAGTCACGTGATTGGCTCCCCTGCAGTCTGTATCCTGCTCTTCATTCACGTGATTGGCTCCCCTGCAGTCTGTATCCTGCTCTACAGTCATGTGATTGGCTCCCCTGCAGTCTGTTTCCCCCTGGTTTCCATCCCTTGATTCTCCCTTCGAGTGCTTGGGATGGAAAATGGGTCATCTGTTACTGAGAGGAAGTTGGTACACTGAGCACGTACAGAACGGCTTTATTTTTAGGACGTGCCTTGGAATGGATTTTTCTTTTTTTTTTCTTCCTCTTTTCAGCTGTGAATCTGATTCTGAAACAGCCTGATGGAAAATTAAATCACTGAGCTGCTGGAGAGGAGAGAGATGGAGGAGAGATACATAGAGAGAGAAAACAGAGAGGGATGGAGGGAGGGAGGAGAGATGGAGGGAGAGATACATAGAGTGAGAGAACAGAGAGGGATGGAGGAGGGAGGAGAGATGGAGGGAGAGACACATAGAAAGAGAGAACAGAGAGGGATGGAGGGAGGGAGGAGAGATGGATGGAGAGATACATAGAGAGAGAACAGAGAGGGATGGAAAGATGGAGGAGAGATGGAGGGAGAGACAGAGAGGGAGGGAGGGAGGGAGGAGAGATGGAGGGAGAGATACATAGAGAGAACAGAGAGGGATGGAAAGATGGAGGGAGATATGGCGGGAGAGACAGAGAGAACAGAGAGGGATGGAGGGAGGGAGGAGAGATGGAGGGAGGGAGGGAGGGAGGGAGGGAGGGAGGGAGGGAGGGAGGGAGGGAGGGAGGGAGGGAGGGAGGGGAGTTGGAGGGAGAGACAGAGAGAACAGAGAGGGAGGAGAGATGGAGGGAGAGACACATCGAGAAAGAGAACAGAAAGGGACGGAGAGAGGGAGGAGGGATGGAGGGAGAGAGAGAGAGAACAGAGAGGGTGGAGAGATGGAGGGAGAGACACATCGAGAAAGAGAACAGAGAGGGACGGAGAGAGAAATAGAGTAGCCATTCTTAGTGCTGTTAACAACCTAAGTCTCTCAACATGTTTCATATTCCCCCAGCCAGCCTGTCTGCCTGCCCTCTCCATGACAACACACCACAGTAGTCTCTCTGTGCAGAGTAACCTGTCTGTCTCTCCTGGCAACACACCACAGTAGCCTCTTTCTCTCTCTGCAGAGTAACCTGTCTGTCTCCCCTGGCATCAAACCCAGTACCCTCCCCCTCTGTCTCCTCCCTCCCTCTCTCTCTCTCCACCCTCCCTCTCTCTGCAGAGTAACCTGTCTGTCTCCCATAGCACCATACCCTCCCTCTCTTTCTCTCTCTAGCGCAAACCCGTCTCTCCTGGCACCGTACCTACTAACTGCTACCCACCCGCAGGCTGGCATTACCAACAGAACATAGTAGCTGTAACTGTCAGCATGGCATTAGGAGAAGGGAAGGATGAATAACAGGTGCTAAATAGCCTAGTGGCCTGGTGTATGGTAGATACAGTCAGCAAAACGGCAGGTTGGAGCTATACTGAGGCGTCGTGTGTTCAGGTGAGTGTGCCTTGCTGGTATTTATGACAAGTCAGCCATCCGTTAATATGTTATTACCCCACAGTGAACACACAGGGGTTGTTAATGGATGATGAGGGCTCATCTGTCAGGATTACCCTCTACATAATAAGAACTCCTAGGAGACCACAAAAGAACCATGAAAAAAAACTTCAATCACATTTCACACAGGCACAATGTTCCCCCTATTGTTTTGCTATTCTTACCGCTTCTCTTCTCAGTAGAACAATGATGTTTTGAAGTCGGTCCTTTTTAGTTCAGTTGCCCTTCATGGGAACTTTGAAGACTAGAGGATATTGAAGTCTACACACTGGAGCAACAGTGCCACAGTGCCCCCTATTGAAAAGGAGAGGAACGTCACACAAATACACAAGACACTCAGACAAACCAGTCATCTGGTCTGTGTGGCGGCTTTGCAGGATTTGTTTGTTTAAATTGAAAACAGATTTCGTTTCTCAAGAAATAGCTACGAACAAATTCAAATCAAATCAAATGTTATTGGTCACATGCGCCGAAAACAACAGGTGTAGACTTTATAGTGAAATGATTAATTACGAGCCCATTCCCAACAGTGCAGAGTTAATAAGTAAGACAAATATTTGCAAAATAAAAAAAACTAAATAGTAACAGAATAAAAACAATAACAAGGCTATATACAAGGAGTATCAGTACCGAGTCAATGTGGATCTGAGGGCCGAAGCCTCCTGAGGAGGAAGAGGTGTTGTGGTGCCCTCTTCACAACTGTGTTGGTGGGTTTGGACCACGATAGATCATTAGTGATGTGGACACAGAGGAACTTGAAGATCTCGACCCGCTCCACTACAGCCCCGTCGATGTGAATGAGGGCGTGTTCGGCCCTCTATTTCCTGTAGTCCACGATCAGCTCCTTTGTCTTGCTGATGTTGAGGAAGAGGTTGCTGTCCTGGCACCACACTACCAGGTCTCTGACCTCCTCGCTCTAGGCTGTCTCATCGTTGTCGGTGATCAGGCCTTCCACTGTTGTGTCATTGGCAAACTTAATGATGGTGTTGGAGTCGTGCCTGGCCGTGCAGTTGTGGGTGAACAGGGAGTACAGGAGGGGACTGAGCACGCACCCCTAAGGGGCCCCCGTGTTGAGGGTCAGCGTGGCGGATGTGTTGTTGCCTACCCTCACCATCTGGGGGCGGCCCGTCAGGAAGTCCAAGATCCAGTTGCAGAGGGAGGTGTTTAGTCCCAGGATCCTTAGCTTAGTGATGAGCTTTGGGGGCACTATGGTGTTGAACGCTGAGCTGTAGTCAATGAACAGCCTTCTCACATAGGTGTTCCTTTTGTCCAGGTGGGAAAGGGCAGTGTGGAGTGCAATAGAGATTGCATCATCTGTGGATCTGTTGGGGATGTATGCAAATTGGAGTGGGCCTAGGGTTTCTGGGATAATGGTGTTGATGTGAGCTATGACCAGCCTTTCAAAGCACTTCATGGCTACAGATGTAATAGTAATTTAGACAGGTTACCGGTGGTGTTCTTGGGCACTATGGTGGTCTGCTTGAAACACATAGGTATTACAGACTGGGTCAGGGAGAGGTTGAAAATGTCAGTGAAGACACTTGCCAGTTGGTCAGCGCATGCACTGAGAACGCGTCCTGGTAATTTCGTTTGGCCCTGTGGCCTTTTGAATGTTGACCTGTTTAAAGGTCTTACTCACATTGGCTGCAGGGAGAGCGTGATCACACAGTCGTCCGGAACAGCTGGTGCTCTCATGCATGTGTGGTATCCCAGTGAGGTCTACCCCGGGGGATGGTAATAGAGGGGAGGTACGTGAGACGACGTTGGCTCCCTCTGCTGGGGATACGGGAGCTGGGCACCCCGACATGGGCAGCTATAAATGGAGGTAATTAGAGGAAAGTGCCAACCAGCCGTGGAGGCTAAATAAAAGGAGCACGATGGCACACCGCGAGAGAGAAGGGAGAGAGACAGACACCAGTTAAGAGAGAGAAGAAAGACCAACCAAACCGAAGTGATTTCTTTTATATATTTATTTTCCGTCTAAGTAAAGTTGTTTTGTGGACTAAAGCCTCCCTGTCTCTGTGTCAATCTCTGCATGCTCAACCCAACACCCCACGGTATACCACACGTTTCAGTGTTATTTTCCTCGAAGTGAGCATAGAAGTCATTTAGCTTGTCTGGTAGGCTCGTGTCACTGGGTAGCTCGCGACTGTGCTTCCCTTTATAGTCTGTAATAGTTTGCAAGCCCTGCCACATCCAACGAGCGTTAGAGCCGGTGTAGGACGATTCAATCTTAGTCCTGTATTGACACTTTGCCTGTTTGACGGTTTATCTGAGGCCATAGCGGGATTTCTTATAAGCTTCCGTGTTGGAGTCCTGCTCCTTGAAAGCGACAGCTCTTGCCTTTAGCTCAGTGTGGATGTTGCCTGTAATCCATGGCTTCTGGTTGGGGTATGTACGTACGGTCACTGTGGGGACGACGTCATCGATGTACTTATTGATGAAGCCAATGACTGATGTGGTGTACTCCTCAATGCCATCGGAAGAATCCTGGAAAATATTCCAGTCTGTGCTAGCAAAACAGTCCTGTAGCTTAGCATCTGCTTCATCTGACCGCTTTTTATTGACCGAGTCACTGGTGCTTCCTGCTTTAATTTTTGCTTGTAAGCAGCAATCAGGAGGATAGAATTATGGTGAGATCTGCTAAATGGAGGGCGAGGGAGAGCTTTGTACGTCTCTGTTTGTGGAGTAAAGGTGGTCTTGAGTGTTTTTCCCCCTCTGGTTCCACATTTAACATGCTGGTAGAAATGAGCTAAAACAGATTTAAGTTTCACTGTATTAAAGTCCTCGGCCACTAGGAGTGCCGCCTCTGGATGAGCGTTTTCCTGTTTGCTTATGTCCTTATACAGCTCATTGAGTGCGGTCTTAGTGCCAGCATCGGTTTGTGGTGGTAAATAGACAGCTACGAATAATATAGATGAGAACTCTCTTGGTAGATAGTGTGGTCTACAGCTTATCATGAGATACTCTACCTCAGGCGGGCAAAACCTCGAGACTTCCTTAGATATCATGCACCAGCTGTTGTTTACATATATGCATAGTCCCCCCCCCCCCCAGACGCCGCTGTTCTATCCTAGCAAGCAGTTGAAGGCGTCATCCTGCAGTAACCCCATATAGCAGGCAGTTGAATGCGTTATCCTGCAGTAACCCCATATAGCAGGCAGTTGAATGCATTATCCTGCAGTAACCCCATATAGCAGGCAGTTGAAGGCATTATCCTGCAGTAACCCCATATAGCAGGCAGTTGAATGCGTTATCCTGCAGTAATCCCATATAGCAGGCAGTTGAAGGCATTATCCTGCAGTAACCCCATATAGCAGGCAGTTGAATGAGTTATCCTGCAGTAACCCCATATAGCAGGCAGTTGAATGAGTTATCCTGCAGTAACCCCATTTAGCAGGTAGTTGAATGAGTTATCCTGTAGTAACCTCAAATTGCAAGCAGTTGAAGGCGTTATCCTGTAGTAACCCCATATAGCAGGCAGTTGAAGGCGTTATCCTGCAGTAACCCCGTGTAGAAGTCAGTTGAAGGGGTTATCCTGCAGTAACCCAATACAGCAAGCAGTTGAAGGCGTTATCCTGCAGTAACCCCATATCTACCCAGTCAGAGAGATACGTTTGAACTACAGCAGCTGCTGTGTCACCCTGCCAAATGCAGTGGAGGCTGAAAGGGAGGAGGAGGAGAGAGGCTGTTTATTTACCATAGAAAAAGGGCAGCTGTACACGGCCTACCGGGGTCTGGTGTGGGATCTGCAGCCCTGTCCAAACTAGGGGGATCTGGCATAGGGTTCTGACTAGAGCTCTGTCCAAAACACAGCGCCAGGCCTGAAGCGGACCAGAGTTCCAGCTAGAACTCCAACCTGACCTCATAACACACAGTCACACACTGTAAAATGTACACACACAACCAGCCAGAGTTCCAGGCTGACCTCAAAACAGAAACACAGTTCTAATCTCCTCTGTCTTCTAAAGGACACTCACTTCTTCTATACAAGAGTACACCCAGAGTATATACACACTGGCCGTGTCCAAAAACCCATACTTGCGTCCTAAATAGTAGGCCGTTTGAGTTTACGAAAACTATTTTTTAATAGTATGCAACATTTTGAAAATCTAGTATACTTTAAATCTAGTATACTTTTAGTCTAGTACACTTTAAATCTAGTATACTATATTTAAGTCTAGTATACTTTAAATGTAGTATACTTTAAATCTAGTACACTTTAAGTCTAGTATACTTTAAATGTAGTATACTATATTTAAATCTAGTACACTTTAAGTCTAGTATACTTTAAATGTAGTATACTATATTTAAATCTAGTACACTTTAAGTCTAGTATACTTTAAATGCCCGGGTGTCATCGTTTTTTCGACGTTGACAACAGCTGATCAAGAAGATATGATGCTACCGGCATCCACAAATTAACAAATATCGGGAAACAGCACAATCATGCATGACGCATTCTCAGTATGTTAACATAGAATGTTTACATTTTACATTTACGTCATTTAGCAGACGCTCTTATCCAGAGCGACTTACAAATTGGTGCATTCACCTTATGATATCCAGTGGAACAACCACTTTACAATAGTGCATCAATATCTTTTTTTTTGGGGGGGGGTGGTTAGAAGGATTACTTTATCCTACCCCAGGTATTCCTTAAAGAGGTGGGGTTTCAGGTGTCTCTGGAAGGTGGTGATTGACTCCGCTGTCCTGGCATCGTGAGGGAGCTTGTTCCACCATTGGGGTGACAGAGCAGCGAACCGTTTTGACTGGGCTGAGCGGGAAGTGTGCTTCCACAGAGGTAGGGAGGCGAGCAGGCCAGAGGTGGATAAACACAGTGCCCTTCTTTGGGTGTAGGGACTGATCAGAGCCTGAAGGTACGGAGGTGCCGTTCCCCTCACAGCTCCGTAGGCAAGCACCATGGTCTTGTAGCAGATGCGAGCTTCAACTGGAAGCCAGTGGAGTGTGCGGAGGAGCGGGGTGACGTGAGAGAACTTGGGACTGTTGAACACCAGACGGGCTGCGGCGTTCTGGATGAGTTGTAGGGGTTTAATGGCACAGGCAGGGAGCCTCGCCAGCAGCAAGTTGCAGTAATCCAGACGGGAGATGACAAGTGCCTGGATTAGGACCTGCGCCGCTTCCTGTGTAAGGCAGGGTCATACTCTGTGAATGTTGTAGAGCATGAACCTACAGGATCGGGTCACCGCCTTAATGTTAGCGGAGAATGACAGGGTGTTGTCCAGGGTCACGCCAAGGCTCTTAGCACTCTGGGAGGACACAATGGAGTTGTCAACCGTGATGGCGAGATCATGGAACGGGCAGTCCTTCCCCGGGAAGAAGAGCAGCTCCGTCTTGCCGAGGTTCAGCTTGAGGTGGTGATCCGTCATCCACACTGATATGTCTGCCAGACATGCAGAGATGCAATTTGCCACCTGGTTATCAGAAGGGGGAAAGGAGAATATTAATTGTGTGTCGTCTGCGTAGCAATGATAGGAGAGACCATGTGAGGATATGACAGAGCCAAGTGACTTGGTGTATAGCGAGAATAGGAGAGGGCCTAGAACTGAGCCCTGGGGGACACCAGTGGTGAGAGCACGTGGTGCGGAGACGGATTCTCGCCACGCCACCTGATAGGAGCGACCTGTCAGGTAGGACGCAATCCAAGAGTGAGCCGCACCGGAGATGCCCAACTCGGAGAGGGTGGAGAGGAGGATCTGATGGTTCACAGTATCAAAGGCAGCAGATAGGTCTAGAAGGATGAGAGCAGAGAGAGAGTTAGCTTTAGCAGTGCGGAGAGCCTCCATGACACAGAGAAGAGCAGTCTCAGTTGAATGACCAGTCTTGAAACCTGACTGATTTGGATCAAGAAGGTAATTCTGAGAGAGATAGCAAGAGAGCTGGCCAAGGACAGCACGCACAAGAGTTTTGGAGAGAAAAGAAAGAAGGGATACTGGTCTGTAGTTTTTGACATCGGAGGGATCGAGTGTAGGTTTTTTGAGAAGGGGTGCAACTCTCGCTCTCTTGAAGACGGAATGTGTTACAGGATGTGAATTTGGTATGGTTTAAATGCCAGGATGTTATACTTATTTCAGCACTTCATCTAGTAGAATTGGATGCACATTTTTCCACAATGCATTGGAAGAGGTGGGCTGCAAGTGATAGGACCTAGTTCTCTTCAAGTAGCCAAACAACACAACTAGGTTACTTACAGTGCATTCGGAAAGTATTCAGACCCCTTGGTTTTTTCCACATTTTGTTACGTTACAGGCTTATTCTAAAATGGATTAAATAGTTTTTTTTCCACTTAGTCTACACACAATACCCCATAATGACAAAGCAAAAACTGTTTTTAGACATTTTTACAAATGTGTTAAATATAAAAAACTGAAATATGACATTTAAATAAGTATTCAGACCCTTTACTCAGTACTTTGTTGAAGCACCTTTGGCTGCAATTACAGCCTCTAGTCTTCTTGGGTATGATGCTACAAGCTTGACACACACTTTCAACATGGCACTGCCATAGGATGCCACCTTTCCAACAAGGCAGTTGGAAAAATTTCTGCCCTGCTAGAGCTTCCCCGGTCAACTGTAAGTGCTGTTATTGTGAAGTGGAAACGTCTAGGAGCAGCAACAGCTCAGCTAGGAAGTGGTAGGCCACACAAGCTCACAGAACGGGACCACCGAGTGCTGAAGCACGAAGCTGTCCTCTGTTGCAACCCTCACACTCACTACTGAGTTCCAAACTGCCTCTGGAAGCAACATAAGCACAATAACTGTTTGTCGGGAGCTTCATGAAATGGGTTTCCATGGCCGAGCAGCCGCACACAAGCCTAAGATCACCATGTGTAATGCCAAGCGTTGGCTGGAGAGGTGGAAACATCATGCTTCAGCATCTGGCAGTCGGACAGACGAATCTGGATTTGGCGGATGCCAGGAGAACTCTACATGCCCGAATACATAGTGCTAACTGTAAAATTTGGTGGATGAGTTATAATGGTTTGGGGCTAGGCCCCTTAGTTCCAGTGAAGGGAAATATTAACACTACAGCACACAATGACATTCAAGACAATTCTTTGCTTCCAACTTTGGTGCAACAGTTTGGGGAAGGCCCTTCCTGTTTCAGCATGACAATGCCCCTGTGCACAGAGGTCCATACAGAAATGGTTTGTCGAGATCGGTGTGGAAGAACTTGACTGGCCTGCACAGAGCCCTGACCTCAACCCCATCAAACACCTTTGGGAGTGAATTGGAACGTGGACTGCGAGCCAGGCTTAATTGTCCACTATCAGTGGCCGACCTCACTAATGCTCGTGGATGAATGGAAGAAAGTCCCCGCAGCAATGTTCCAACATCTAGTGGAAAGCCTTCCTAGAAGAGTGGAGGCTGTTATAGCAGCAAATTGGTCTCCCAGTGTCTACTGGAAAGCAGACCAACAGGGTTTCCTTTAGGATTTTGCCTGTGCTTAGCGCTATTCAGTATTTTTCATCCTCAAAAACTCCCTAGTTCTTGCCAATGACAAGCATACCCATAACATGATGCAGAAGATACGAAGTGGTACTCAGTGATGTGTTGAATTTGCCCCAAACATAACACTTTGTATTCAGGACATAAAGTTAATGTCTTTGCCACATTTTCTGCAGTTTTACTTTAATGCCTTTTTGCAAACAGGATGCATGTTTTGGAATATTTGTATTCTGTACAAGCTTTCTTCTTTTCACTGTCATTTAGGTTAGTATTGTGGAGTAACTACAATGTTGGTGATCCATCCTCAGTTCTCTTCTACCACAGCCATTAAAATCTAACGGTTTTAAAGTCACCATTGGCCTCAAGGTGAAATCCCTGAGCGGTTTCCTTCCTCTCCGGCAACTAAGTTAGGAAGGACGCCTTCATCTTTGTAGTGACCGGGTGTATTGATTTAAAAATATATATATTTCTTAATTTAACTGCGCAAGTCAGTTAATTACAAATTCTTATTTATTTGATACACCATCCAAAATGTAATTAATAACTTCACCATGCTCAAAGGGAAATTCAATGTTTACTTTTTTCCCCCCCCCATCTATCAATAGGTGCCCTTCTTTGCAAGGCATTGGAAAACCTCCCTGGACTTTGTAGCTTGAAATTCACTGCTCAACTGAGAAACCTTACAGATAATTGTATGTTAAACACGATTATTGCACACAACTTATGTGACTTGTTAAACACATTAATTCCTGAGTTTTAGGTTTATCATAACAAAAAAAGGATTGAATACTTGATTCAACACATTTTCAGCTTTTCATTTTTTATTAATTTGTACATTTCGAAAAACAATTCCAGTGTGACATTATGGGGTGTTGTGTGTAGATCGGTGCCACAAAAATCTACATTTAATCCATTTTGAATTCAGCCTCTAATTACAAAATGTAGAAACAGACTAGTATAAATACACTCTGAAGGCACTACCTTTCATAGGACATTTCTGGGCCTGCATTAAATTCCTCCGACCATCCTACTGTATAATAACCATTTCCCAGTTCTAGTCTCCTGGCAAACCCAGAGACCTACTGTGTGTGTGTGTAATAAAGAAACAGACTGATTAAAATCATTTTGTCTACAGCCCTATGGGGCCCTAAAGTGTTACACTATGTAGGGAATAGAGTGTCATAGGGCTCTGGTCTAAAGTAGTGCACTATATAGGGAGCCATATGGCTCTTGTCTAAAGTAGTGCACTATGTAGGGAATATGGTGCCATAAGGCTCTGGTCTAAAGTAGTGCACTATATAAGGAGCCATAGGTCTCTGGTCTAACGTAGTGCACCATGTAGGGAATAGGGTTCCATTTGGAATGCTACCTTAGTCTTCCAACATGTCTAACCACAGCAGAGCAACTCCCTCCTACATTACTCCATCCCCATTGTAGAAAGCTGCTCTATTCACTAGTATGAACATGAGATGGCCCTGTGTGCAGCCTCAACTTTCAGGCCTTTTGAGATTCCCTGGCTGTCAGTCTACTACCCCCACACTGTGCTGTTCAGGCTGAGGCTCCAAATCTGCTCGTGCTGCCTTGATCCAGTGGCTCTGGGGAAATACTGATTACTGGCAAGATGGTGTCGTACCCAATTCAATCTGTAAACATGACCATTCTGGCCCTCATTTCTTCATGCATTGCTACTACCATCTAGTGGATGACAACAGAAACAGACTTTAAACACACATCACATTTTTATTTCATGACTTGATTTAAGAAATACAACCAAAAAATTACATATTCTACTGACATCTTAGGAAAACAATCAACCTAGTATAGAGAGCATCCACTCCACCTCACAGTGAACATGACAGGGACAAACAGAGCCAACCTCTTTCTAGTGTCTCATGTACAATAGGGAAAATTTCCCCTGCGGCACCACATTCTGAAATTATGCTTAACCTCTACAGAATCTAGAGTATTAGTTAAAAAAATAACTCACTTTGTTTAGGCTAAATAATATAAACACATTCATTTAGTTCGTCAAGATATTACAATCTGAGATGAGGGCTACTGCATTGGGAATGTTTTACAGTTGACTGAAAGAGGGGACAAGGACAGATCTATAGCAGTGAGGCTTGAGGGGAGGGGGTACAGTCAGCTGAAGTCCTGGTTGGTGAGAAAGACATCCAATGGCAGCCATCTTGACTAGGCCACACAGCCAGTGAACAGCCACACATGCAGTTGCACACTGTTTCACACACACACCTCATTCACTCAACGTCATCTTCTGCCAAACTCTGAGCACTCACGATTCTCTGAAAAATAGAGAGAAACTTCACTGAACTCCTCAGCCACTGTCAGACCTAAATCCTGTCAGTCTAATAAGTGACATGACAATGAAACTGTCTTTCAAGAAAACAACTGACAAGATTAATGTCCTAGAGCTGAAAGAATAGGTAAATCTTTAAGCCATTTTGGTGACACTCCAACCCAACCCTTGGCCAAAGTTCCCTTGTCCAGATCAGCATACAAAAAAATTAATAATGCAAAAGCATGCCAAATACACTGCTTCATTCTAAGTGTGAATATCGTAATAGAGACGTAGCGTCTTCCGTGTGAGAGGAAGACATCAGCCACTCACCTGGCTGATGGTGGGCAGTTTGGTGAGCAGCATCTGGAACACAGGAGGAGGCAGAGTCTGCTGTAGCACCTGGAGCAGCTGCTGGGGCTGACCACACACCGCTATGGCATTGGTTAGATGGTCTACTCCCGTCTCAGAGTCTCCTGTTGGGGTGGTCGACATGATTAGGTCAGGTGGTCTACTTCCTTCTCAAGCTGCAGTCCAAACAAGTTATTTATACCACCTCAGCTCTAGCACTAGCCACTTTCGCCGATAGAAACCGGATGCAGTTTGATTGCCATCTTAAGTGGAGGTCCAATTCACAAACTTTGCCTCCTCGGCCCTCAATTTAGCTCGAGGGAGCAACTGAACAACCACGGTCACTTGCAGGGTTGATATGACCCACAATTCAACACAAACTGTAGTTGCATGTTAAACTCTGGTGGATGAGAAGTGTCAAATTTAATTCAACAAGGCTGCATTTTCAGCATGTAAAAAAAAATAAGTAGTATGAAGCTAACAAGTACTTTTTTTTTTAAGATACACTACCAGTCAAAAGTTTGGACTCATTCAAGGGTTATTTTCATTTGTACTATTCTCTACATTGTAGAATAATAGTGAAGACATCAAAACTATGAAATAACACATATGGAATCATGTAGTAACCAATTTTGTTTTGTTTTTAAGTGTTAAACAAATCAAAAAATAATTTATATTTGAGATTTTTCAGAAAAGCCACCCTTTGTCTTGGTGACAGCTTTGCACACTCTTGGCACTCAACCAGCTTCATGAGGGAGTCACCTGGAATGCATTTCAATTAACAGGTGTGCCTTGATAAACATTAATTTGTGGAATTTCTTGGCTCAAACGCATTAAGAAGGAATCAGTTGTGTTGTGACAAGGTAGGGGTGGTATACAGAAGATATCCCTATTTGGTACAATACCAAGTCCATATTATGGCAAGAACTGCTCAAATAAGCAAAGAGAAACAACAGTCCATCATTACTTTAAGACATGAAGGTCAGTCAATACAGAAAATGTCATGAACTTTGAATGTTTCTTCAAGTGCAGTCGCAAAAACCATCAAGCACTATGATGAAACTGGCTCTCATGAGGACCGCCACAGGAATGGAAGACCCAGAGTTACCTCTGCTGCAGTGGATAAGTTCATTAGAGATACCAGCCTCAGAAATTGCAGCCCAAATAAATGCTTCAGAGTTCAAGTAACAGACATCTCAACATCAACTGTTCAGGAGACTGTGAATTAGGCCTCCATGGTTCAATTGGGGCAAAGAAATCACTTCTAAAGGACACCAATAAGAAGAGACTATAAAATGTGTATAAAATGTGTTTAACACTTTTGGTAACTACATGATTCCGTATGTGTTACTTCATAGTTTTGATGCCTGTAGAAAATAGTAAAAATAAAGAAAAACCCTTGAATGAGTAGGTGTTCTAAAACTTTAGACCGGTACAGTGTGTATGCATGTATATAGATTTCCGCGTTGGCAAATTGGCTTAGTCTCATAGTGAGGACCCTATTAAACATTGCTAGACATTTTTTTTGCAATTCTGAAATGTATTGGAATAAATGACCACACTATAAAACTAGCTAGGCAATTATGGGTAACTGTAGCTAGCTAGCTGACAGGAGTGCTAGCTAGATACGTTAGCTTACTAGGTACATTAATACGTTAGCTAGATACGTAAGCTTACTAGGTACATTAATACGTTTGCTAGATACCTGACAGAAGTGTTAGCTAGATACGTTAGCTTACTAGGTACATTAATACTATAGCTAGCTAGCTGACAGGAGTGCTAGCTAGATACGTTAGCTTACTAGGTACATTAATAGTGTAGCTAGCTAGCTGACAGGAGTGCTAGCTAGATACGTTAGCTTACTAGGTACATTAACCTGTTAGGGCTAGGGGGCAGTATTTGCATGGCTGGATAAAAAAATGTACCCGATTTAATCTGGTTACTAATCCTACCCAGTAACTAGAATATGCATATACTTATTATATATGGATAGAAAACACTCTAAAGTTTCTAAAACTGTTTGAATGGTGTCTGTGAGTATAACAGAACTCATTTGGCAGGCAAAACCCTGAGACATTTTCTGACAGGAAGTGGATACCTGATGTGTTGTATTACCTTTAAACCTATGCCATTGAAAAACACAGGGGCTGAGGAATATTTTGGCACTTCCTATTGCTTCCACTAGATGTCACCAGCCTTTACAAAGTGTTTTGAGTCTTCTGGAGGGAGATCTGACCGAACAAGAGCCATGGAACGATGATGGCCCATTAGACACCTGGCGCGCGAGTTCATGTTGGGTACCCTCGTTCCAATACATTATAAAAGAGAATGCATTCGTCCACCTTGAATATTATTCATGTTCTGGTTAAAAAAGGCCCTAATGATTTATGCTATACAACGTTTGACATGTTTGAACGAACGTAAATATATGTTTTCCCCTCGTTCATGAAGTGAAGTCCGGCGGGCTTAGATCATGTGCTAACAAGACTGAGATTTTTGGACATAAATGATGAGCTTTTTTGAACAAAACTACATTCGTTATGGACCTGTGATACCTGGAAGTGACATCTGATGAAGAGAATCAAAGGTAATGGATTATTTACATAGTATTTTCGATTTTAGATCTCCCCAACATGACGTCTAGTCTGTATCGCAACGCGTATTTTTCTGGGCACAGTGCTCAGATTATTGCAAAGTGTGATTTCCCAGTAAGGTTATTTTTAAATCTGGCAAGTTGATTGCGTTCAAAAGATGTAAATCTATAATTCTTTAAATGACAATATAATATTTTACCAATGTTTTCTAATTTTAATTATTTAATTTGTGACGCTGACTTGACTGCCGGTTATTGGAGGGAAACGATTTCCTCAACATCAATGCCATAGTAAAACGCTGTTTTTGGATATAAATATGAACTTGATAGAACTAAAAATGCATGCATTGTCTAACAATGTCCTAGGAGTGTCATCTGATGGAGATTGTAAAAGGTTAGTGCATCATTTTAGCTGGTTTTATGGTTTTGGTGACCCTGTCTTTGAATTGACAAAACATTACACACAACTCTTGTAAATGTACTGTCCTAACATACTCTAAATTTATGCTTTCGCCGTAAAACCTTTTTGAAATCGTAAAACGTGGTTAGATTAAGGAGATGTTTATCTTTCAAAGGGTGTAAAATAGTTGTATGTTTGAAAAATTTGAATTTTGACATTTATTTGGATTCAAATTTGCCGCTCTTGAAATGCACCTGCTGTTGATGGAGTGCACCACGGGTGGGATGCTTGCGTCCCACCTAGCCCATAGAGGTTAATAGCTTTAGGTTGGTTGTTTTTAAGCTCAACTTCCAGATTTCCACCAAAGACGTTGCCTCTCCGATCATCACTCTCCCTCACTTGGGTAAGAGACATTTAAGGTACTTCCGGTTGTAACGTCATAAAACAAGGGCTGGTAGACATAATTAGGTCACGTGGTCTAATACATTCTCATCCGTCAAGAAAAAATAAGTTAGGAAGGACGCCTAATTGATGTCGTAGAGCTGAAATACCCAGAGGCCCCGACACAAGTCCCTGGGCTACAGATCTCTAGTTTGATAGAGCACCCTTCCTTGTTCCAGAAGCTAACATTAGCAACCAGGAGGTTTATGAGAATGTACAGTTGAACATTGGACCAGACACTAACTCCACAGCTATTCCAGAAGGGGTCAATCTGAGTTCAAGTGACCATCCTGTTATTCAGGACCAGATAGTAAGTTATAGTCTCTTAGTAGTGTTCGGGTGTGTATGACCAGGTGATGGCCATGGAGACAGAGGGTGACAGCTCACCTTGTGCTAGCAGCTCCTCTCCCAGTTGGATCTCCTCCAGGAAGAACTTCTGTACAGCTTCTGCATCCTTCAGGTCAGGTAGCTAAATGGCAGACAGGTTAGCAGACAGTCAGTACAGAGAAGACAAAGAGCCTTCTAAAAGCTCCTGAGGATCCTGAGTGGCACAGTTGTCTAAGGCACTGCATCTCAGTACTAGAGGCTCCTGAGTGGCGCAGTTATCTAAGGCACTACATCTGTGCTAGAGGCTCCTGAGTGGCGCAGCGGTCTAAGGCACTCCATCTCAGTGCTAGAGGCATCACAACAGACCCTGGTTCAATCCCGTAATGTATCCCAACTGGCTGTGATTCGGAGTCCCATGAGGCGGCACACATTTGGCCCAGTCTCATCCGGGTTAAGGGAGGGTTTGGCCTGGGTAGGCCGTTATTGTAAAATACGAATTTGTTCTTAATTGGACTAACCTAGTTAAATAAAAGTACATTTACACCCTGGTCTGTCCATTGTTTGTAAAGTTTCTTACCCTTGTTAGTCCAGTCTTCTCTTGGGAAGACTTCTGTTTACTTCTGCCTGTTGAAACAATGTCATATTTGATGACTGGTATGCTAAAGAAAGGGTGACTTGCAGAGAGAAAAGTCAGTTACATGAAATAACTTTTTTTTAAAGGAGTCGGCTTAACCTGTTTGGAATAGGGGGCAGGTTAAACCATAAACATATAATTATACAGTTAACCCTAACGTTACTAGTCCATGTAGGAGACGTGGTTGACTTTGCTAACTATCTACACTAACTAAACATATCTATACACCACCACTGACTTGCTTACTATAACTGTTGACAAAACATCATTAACATTGGATTGACCTGATTGCTGATGAATCAATGTTATCCAACGCTAGCTAGCTAAATGGCTAAGCGGATATGGTGGCACTTCGCTAGTTAAATATTGACTAGTTAACCAACTCGTAACTTGTTAGCAATAACATAAACCAAATACAATGCTAAGCGTATGCTTTTAATGCAGTTATAATCACGCTGGATAGTTAGCCAAACATTTGTAAACTAGCTAGCCATTTGTTGCAAGGTAAAAAAAACACGTGTCTTGACAGTTTGCTAACATGACTTACGTTCTTGCAGCCTTCTCTTGAAGTTCGGATCACTTCGTCGTTTTCTGTCGAAATAAACGCAGTATCCAATGAACAGAGCTCCAGCCACCCCAGCGACCACGGTGCTGGTTTTAGCCCCCATCATGTCCGGAGAGCACAGTAGACACACCACTAACTAGCCAGCATGCTAACTACTGACGCTTCCTGTCAATGAGACGGACTGCGCATGATCACGTCTTAGCGTCACAGGACTCACACATGCGCAGTGACTCCAGCTGTATGAATATTTAGTCGTTTTATTACATATGGCTGATAGTTGAAACAGTGACTCCAGCTGTATTAATATTTAGTCGTTTTATTACATACAGCTGATAGTTGAAACAGTGAGCAGCTGATTGAATATTTAGTCGTTTTATTACATACAGCTGATAGTTGAAACAGTGAGCAGCTGATTGAATATTTAGTCGTTTTATTACATACAGCTGATAGTTGAAACAGTGAGCAGCTGATTGAATATTTAGTCGTTTTATTACATACTGCTGATAGTTGAAACAGTGAGCAGCTGATTGAATATTTAGTCGTTTTATTACATACTGCTGATAGTTGAAACAGTGAGCAGAACCGTCGTTCCGGTAAAAACGGTTTACCGTGTAACAACCAAATGAAAGAAAAAGAAAACGGGGATGAACCTACCTTAATTTGTCCAATAGAAACTCTCGTTTTTAATTGCAAAACGTTTTCCGTTCGGTGTTAATGGTTTCTGTTGCAAAACGTTTTCCGTTCGGTGTTAATGGTTTCTGTTGCAAAACGTTTTGCAACAGGAATCGCTACACCCTAGAGTTCAAGGGCTTACTTTACAGAAGTCAAGTGGTTTTGCCATTTATTTTGAGTTACTGAAATTAATTATTTTGTTATTACTGTAGTACAAGTACACTACTATCAAGTACAGTCATCAAATCATTCCTTCTCAATGTCAGAGTTGACCAGCTGGGCACATTTCGGTGATCTAGCTTTAGGAAACTCTCCAGAGCCAGTGCGTTCAACTAAGATAGATAAGGCAACCACATTATCCACAGATTACAGCCATTACAAGCACATCTAGAGATGTGTGTTGAGCAGCTATCATGGCATGTGAAATTTCCACCAGACCAAAGACAATACAACGAAGTTCAAACTATGGCATTTATTTCAAACAGAGGCTTCTTTTCTTCTTTTTTTTGCTTACATTTGTACAATAAATTACACATGTATGAATGCCCATTTTCTGACGGGCCTAATAAATACTATAGTTTTTTTTGTCATAAGCTTTATCACACTCTCTCTCTCTCTCTCTCTCTCTCTCTCTCTCTCAGACCATTCCATAGAGGTCCGTGAAACTGTACAGGTTGGGAAATACCATAACCGTCTTTTCAAAACCCGCTAAACCCAGTGAGCAAAAATCGGGTTGAAAATACATCAACCAAAAAAAAAAAAAAAGTATTTTCAACATCTTGTGCTCATAGGGTATGCTTCTGATACAAGCACAAGCTAACGTAAAAACAACACAAAAAAACAAATGAACAAGCCAAGACAGAGTACAAAGCAAATAACCAGTCTAGGAAAAAAATATATATATTCTGAAAACCTCAGAACAAAAAAGTAAACAAAAAACAAATAAACCAAATAAACCTTGCACCCAAATGGCACCCTATTCCCTATATAGTGCACTTCTTTCGACCAGGGCCCATAGGGTTCCATTTGGGATGCAGGCCTTTGTCCCCCCAGTGAGGACCAGAATGAGAAATGAACGAGGGAAAACAACATACATGCTTCGACCCTCCTCAGTATGTACACTAATGAAACTACAAGTTAAAACAGTACAACTGCCTGTACACAAAAGTACATGTTATCACTATGAACAGTGCAAGATATTCAATAGCTTGACTCAAATCACTCTTCTTCTCAATATACAAATGTATAACAAAGGCATACAATTACATACAAGTGCCAAACAACAACAGACATAATATCATACAGTAGGGATCTATACAAACTATGCATTCCAAATGGAAAATTTTTCCTTTTATAGTGCACTACTTTTGACCAGGGCCCATAGGGAATCCCATAGGCAGTGCACTACTTTTGACCAGGGCCCATAGGTAGTGCACTACTTTTGACCAGGACCCATAGGGAATCCCATAGGTAGTGCACTAGTTTTGACCAGGGCCCATAGGTAGTGCACTACTTTTGACCAGGGCCAATAGGGAATCCCATTGGTAGTGGACTAGTTTTGACCTGGGCCCATAGGGAATCCCATAGGTAGTGCACTACTTTTGACCAGGACCCATAGGGAATCCCATAGGTAGTGCACTATAAATGTAATAGGGTGCTTTTTTTCAGATGCAACCAAAGGGAGCAAACACTGGAGTCTGAAATAATGGCTGTATACACATACAACACTTTGTTGTCATAAATGCACAACTACAATATTGTTTTCACCATTATCCTGGTCAGATTATAGATAACAGAACTAAAACATGATTATCTGTTGGTGGTGGGGGGGGGTTTAAAACAACAACATTATTTGTTGGTGGGGGGTTTAAAACAACAACATTATTTGGTGGTGGAGGGGTTAAAACAACAGGATTATTTGTTGGTGGGGGGGGTTAAAACAACAGGATTATTTGTTGGTGGGGGGGTTAAAACAACAGGATTATTTGTTGGTGGGGGGTTTAAAACAACAACATTATTTGGTGGTGGGGGGTTAAAACAACAGGATTATTTGTTGGTGGGGGGGGTTAAAACAACAGGATTATTTGTTGGTGGGGGGTTAAAACAACAGGATTATTTGTTGGTGGGGGGGTTAAAACAACAGGATTATTTGTTGGTGGGGGGGTTAAAACAACAGGATTATTTGTTGGTGGGGGGTTAAAACAACAGGATTATTTGTTGGTGGGGGGTTAAAACAACATGATAATTTGTTGGTGGGGGGGTTAAAACAACATGATTATTTGTTGGTGGGGGGGTTAAAACAACATGATTATTTGTTGGTGGAGGGGTTAAAACAACATGATTATTTGTTGTTGGTGGTGGGGGGGTTAAAACAACATGATTATTTGTTGGTGGTGGGGGGGTTAAAACAACTTGATTATTTGTTGGTGGTGGTGGGGGTTAAAACAACACGATTATTTGTTGGTGGTGGTGGGGGTTAAAACAACATGATTATTTGTTGGTGGTGGGGGGGTTAAAACAACATGATTATTTGTTGGTGGGGGGGTTAAGGGTTAAAACAACATGATTATTTGTTGGTGGGGGGGGTTAAAACAACATGATTATTTGTTGGTGGGGGGGTTAAGGGTTAAAACAAAATGATTATTTGTTGGTGGGGGGTTAAAACAACATGATTATTTGTTGGTGGGGGGGTTAAAACAACATGATTATTTGTTGGTGGGGGGGTTAAAACAACATGATTATTTATTGGTGGTGGGGGGGTTAAAACAACATGATTATTTATTGGTGGTGGGGGGGTTAAAACAACATGATTATTTGTTGGTGGTGGGGTTAAAACAACATGATTATTTGTTGGTGGTGGGGGGGTTAAAACAACATGATTATTTGTTGGTGGTGGGGGGGGGTTAAAACAACATGATTATTTGTTGGTGGTGGGGGGGGTTAAAACAACATGATTATTTGTTGGTGGTGGGGGGGGTTAAAACAACATGATTATTTGTTGGTGGGGGGGTTAAAACTACAGGATTATTTGTTGGTGGTGGGGTTAAAACAACATGATTACTTGTTGGTGGTGGGGGTTAAAATAACATGATTATTTGGTGGTGGAGGGGTTAAAACAACATGATTATTTGTTGGTGGGGGGTTAAAACAACATGATTATTTGTTGGTGGTGGGGGTTAAAACAACATGATTATTTGTTGGTGGGGGGTTAAAACAACAGGATTATTTGTTGGTGGGGGGTTAAAACAACATGATTATTTGTTGGTGGGGGGGTAAAACAACATGATTATTTGTTGGTGGGGGGGTTAAAACAACAGGATTATTTGTTGGTGGGGGGGTTAAAACAACATGATTATTTGTTGGTGGGGGGTTAAAACAACATGATTATTTGTTGGTGGTGGGGGGGTTAAAACAACATGATTATTTGTTGGTGGGGGGGTTAAAACAACATGATTATTTGTTGGTGGTGGGGGTTAAAACAACATGATTATTTGTTGGTGGTGGGGGTTAAAACAACATGATTATCTGTTGGTGGTGTGGGGGGGGGTTTGGTGGGGGGGTTAAAACTACATGATTATTTGTTGGTGTTTTTTTTTAAAACAACAGGATTATTTGTTGGTGGGGGGTTAAAACAACATGATTATTTGTTGGTGGTGGGGGGGTTAAAACAACATGATTATTTGTTGGTGGGGGGTTAAAACAACATGATTATTTGTTGGTGGTGGGGGTTAAAACAACATGATTATTTGTTGGTGGTGGGGGTTAAAACAACATGATTATCTGTTGGTGGTGTGGGGGGGGGTTTGGTGGGGGGGTTAAAACTACATGATTATTTGTTGGTGTTTTTTTTTAAACAACAGGATTATTTGTTGGTGGGGGGGTTAAAACAACATGATTATTTGTTGGTGGTGGGGGGGTTAAAACAACATGATTATCTGTTGGTGGGGGGTTAAAACAACATGATTATTTGTTGGTGGGGGGGTTAAAACAACATGATTATTTATTGGTGGTGGGGGGGTTAAAACAACAGGATTATTAGTTGGTGGGGGGGTTAAAACAACAGGATTATTTGTTGGTGGGGGGGTTAAAACAACAGGATTATTTGTTGGTGGGGGGTTAAAACAACATGATTATTTGTTGGTGGGGGGGTTAGAACAACAGGATTATTAGTTGGTGGGGGGGTTAAAACAACATGATTATTTGTTGGTGGGGGGGTTAAAACAACATGATTATTTGTTGGTGGGGGGGTTAAATCAACATGATTATTTGTTGGTGGTGGGGGGGGTTAAAACAACATGATTATTTGTTGGTGGGGGGGTAAAACAACATGATTATTTGTTGGTGGTGGTGGGGAGGTTAAAACAACATGATTATTTGTTGGTGGTGGTGGTGGGGGGGGGTGAAGAGTTGATTAAAACGAGAACTGGTGAGGATTTGGAAACACCATCGATGATCTTTAACTTTACTGTCAATCTATTTCGCTTTATATTGTCTATATAATAATCTTGGAACAATCCATTACAATGATTATTTGTTGGTGGTGGGGGTTAAAACAACATGATTATTTGTTGGTGGTGGGGGTTAAAACAACATGATTATCTGTTGGTGGTGTGGGGGGGGGTTTGGTGGGGGGGGTTAAAACTACATGATTATTTGTTGGTGGGGGGGTTTTAAAACAACAGGATTATTTGTTGGTGGGGGGGTTAAAACAACAGGATTATTTGTTGGTGGTGGGGGTTAAAACAACATGATTATTTGTTGGTGGTGGGGGGGTTAAAACAACATGATTATCTGTTGGTGGGGGGTTAAAACAACATGATTATTTGTTGGTGGGGGGTTAAAACAACATGATTATTTATTGGTGGTGGGGGGTTAAAACAACAGGATTATTAGTTGGTGGGGGGTTAAAACAACAGGATTATTTGTTGGTGGGGGGTTAAAACAACAGGATTATTTGTTGGTGGGGGGGGTTAAAACAACATGATTATTTGTTGGTGGGGGGTTAGAACAACAGGATTATTAGTTGGTGGGGGGGTTAAAACAACAGGATTATTTGTTGGTGGGGGGGTTAAAACAACAGGATTATTTGTTGGTGGGGGGTTAAAACAACAAGATTATTTGTTGGTGGGGGGGTTAAAACAACATGATTATTTGTTGGTGGGGGGGTTAAAACAACATGATTATTTGTTGGTGGGGGGGTTAAATCAACAGGATTATTCGTTGGTGGGGGGGTTAAAACAACATGATTATTTGTTGGTGGTGGGGGGGGTTAAAACAACATGATTATTTGTTGGTGGGGGGGGTAAAACAACATGATTATTTGTTGGTGGTGGTGGGGAGGTTAAAACAACATGATTATTTGTTGGTGGTGGTGGTGGGGGGGTGGGGGGTGAAGAGTTGATTAAAACGAGAACTGGTGAGGATTTGGAAACACCATCGATGATCTTTAACTTTACTGTCAATCTATTTCGCTTTATATTGTCTATATAATAATCTTGGAACAATCCATTACAAATCTGGGACACATTCTTATTAGATTTCTAAATGTCTTCTGCAGCATAACAGACTACTATAATCTGTACAGGCTCCTTTAATCTGTACAGACCCCTATAATCTGTACAGACTCCTATAATCTGTACAGACTACTATAATCTGTGCAGACTCCTATAATCTGTACAGACTACTATAATCTGTGCAGACTACTATAATCTGTGCAGACTACTATAATCTGTACAGACTACTATAATCTGTACAGACTCCTATAATCTGTAGGGGTGAGATTTGATAAGAATGCAAAATCTGTATACTCATCAAATCTCATCCCTACAGGTTATAGAAGAACACAGGACTGATGAGGAGTTGGAAACATACTGGTAGAACACCTACTGTCTCAGTATATTTCTCTTGGGATAATCAATTACAAACTTGGGAATTACACTGAACAAAAATATAAAACGCAACATGTAAAGTGTTGGTCCCACGTTTCATGATCTGAAATAAAAGATCCCAGAAATACTTATTTCTCTCAAATGTTTACATCCCTGTTAGTATTTCTCCTTTGCCAAGATAATCCATCCACCTGACAAGTGTGGCATTTCAAGGAGATTAAACATCATGATCATTACACAGGTGCACCTTGTGCTGGGGGACAATAAAAGGCCACTCTAAAATGTTTTGTCACACAGCACAATGCCACAGATTCCTCAAGTTTTGAGGGAGAATACAATTGGCATGCTGACTGTAAGAATGTCCACCAGAGCTGTTGCCAGAGAATTGAATGTTCATTCCTCTATCATAAACTGCCTCCAACGTTGTTTTACAGAATGTGGCAGTATGTCCAACCGGCCTCACAACCGCAGACCATGTGAATGGCGTTGTGTGGGCGAGCGGTTTGCTGATATCAACGTTGTGAACAGAGTGCCCCATGGTGGAGGTGGGGTTATGGTATGGGGCAGGCATAAGCTACGGACAACAAATGCAATTGCATTTTATCGATGGCAATTCGAATGCACAGCATTACCGTGACGAGATCCTGAGGCCCGTTGTTGTGCCATTCATCCTCCGCCATCACCTCATGTTTCTTCAGCATGATAATGCACGACCCCATGTCGCAAGGATCTGTGCACAGTTCCTGGAAGCTGAAAATGTCCCAGTTCTTCCATGGCCTGCATACTCACCAGACATGTCACCCATTGAGCAAGTTTGGTATGCTCTGGATCAACGTATTCCAGTTCCCGCTAATATCCAGCAACTTCACACAGCCATTGAAGAGGAGTGGGACAACATTCCACAGGCGACAATCAACAGGCTGATCAACTCTATGAGAAGGACATGTCGTGCTGCATGAGGCAAATGGTCACACCAGATACTGACTGATTTTCTGATCCACGCCCCTACCTTTTGTTTTTAAGGTATCTGTAACCAACAGATGCATATCTGTATTCCCAGTCATGTGAAATCCATAGATTAGGGCCTAATTTATTTATTTAAATTGACCGATTTCCTTATTTGAACTGTAACTCTGTAAAATGTTTGAAATTGTTGCGCGTTGCATTTCTATTTTTGTTCAGTATATATATTTTTTGGGGGGGATGCAGAATGCTGTGTAGTCCCCTTGGCAGTTTGTCATTTAATTAAATTTCTTCTCAATCTGGAAAGTCTAACATAGATAATCTGAACGGCGTGATAAAAACACTCTGATAGAAATCCAAGAGCCATGAGTTGAAAAGACTGATAAACCGACAAGATACAATGCCTTCCATTAGGTTTCCTTAAACCTGCCAGACATCTCCATCGTTACACATGTATGTATATACTGCCACATTAACTGGTAACCTTATTCAGTAGCAGACAGAGGTTCCAAATGGAACCCTATTCCCTATATTGTGCACTACTTTAGACCAGAGCCCATAGAATGTAGTGCACGATATAGGTAAAAGGGTTCCATTTTGGGACTCATTCCTATATACATTAGATCCTGGCTGCCAGAAAGAGTTTCAGTCCTCTCCACATCAACCTCTACAATCATCCTGAATATCAATATAAACACATGAATATCTCACTAGAAACGATCGATATCTGCCATGTACACAGTCACAGGCCTGGCCTGTGCAGTCTGTCATTCATACAGTCCTCTGAAAGACGGACCGTTTTCATTTCTAAGAACCATCAGGACTAAGAGAGTCAGACAGGAAGGGGGGAATGTTCCCTCTTAAGAGGTGTCTTAGGGTTAAGACAATAACAAGGCCCTAACAGTAGCTTTTACGTTCATTAGCTTCACGGCTTCAGCTTCACTTCTCTGGATCTCTACAGTAGGCCTACATACGTAACCTCTCTCTCTCCTCCACACAGCGCTTATAGACCACGGTCACGGTATTGAGTCAAGATAAGAGTACCATTTGAGGGTGTGGTAGCTTAAGAAGTGAAGACAGACAGAGGGAGAAATGCATGGTTTCTATGAGTACACGCACTACAAGGTTATGTTTAGTATGTAATTCATCACGTGGCTCTGAACCTTGTTCATTTCCTTTGACAAGCTCTACATACACAGGGCTACATAGGGCTACATAGGACAAGGACCTTGATGACACTACACACCATCGTCAACCCAATCTAAACTACCTCGAGATGGAAAGAATCACTATTGCTTGAAGAAAACAACTCTTATAAATTGTTTATCAATCAATTGAAAGAAAAACATACTTTTGTACTTTTTTGGTTGTCGTTGTATTCCTCCCCCCAATCTTCATAAAAGTGCACTTAAGTGCAATTAGCTTGCCAATGAAACAGCTGTGGATAGAAAATAGTGTTTGTTTTGTCTTGTTGGTCTGGTTGTCTGTGTTGTTGCGTTCCTGTTGTTGTTCCAGTATGGAGATTGACTTGTCTGTTCTGTTGGGAGGGAGTTGGGAGTAGGGGTGATGAGGCCAAGCTTTTGGAAAGGGGTTCTGGGGTGGAGAGGCATGGATAAGGGTGGAAGTTTAAGTGGGGGCATTGAGGCCTGGGTGCTCTCCGGTTTGAGGTGGGGGATGTACTGAGGCTTTGGAGTGGAGGCGTTAGTGGTAGGGACGGGGCCTTGGTGGGTGTTGGGGGTATTTTGGGATGGGGACCAGGGTGGTGCTGGCTAAGTGCTCAGTGCTGTGTCCTGGGCCTCAGAAGGTTGGGAGGAGTGAGGGGTTGTCCTGTCACCTACACTCTACAGACACCACAGAGTTCTGAGAGGAGGAAGAGGACGACACAGGAGTGTCGGCCAGTGTCAACATCACCGCTGCTGTTAGAGAGCTGGAGGACGGGGACGAGGAAGAGGAGGAGGAAGATGCAGCCACCGTACCTGGGGAGGAGAAACAACATGGTGGTCAGACGGAGCAGAAACAACATGGTGGTCAGATGATGCAGAAACAACATGGTGGTCAGATGATGCAGAAACAACATGGTGGTCAGATGATGCAGACACAACATGGTGGTCAGATGATGCAGACACAACATGGTGGCCAGATGATGCAGAAACAACATGGTGGTCAGATGATGCAGAAACAACATGGTGGTCAGACGGAGCAGAAACAACATGGTGGTCAGACGGAGCAGAAACAACATGGTGGTCAGACGGAGCAGAAACAACATGGTGGTCAGATGATGCAGAAACAACATGGTGGTCAGATGATGCAGAAACAACATGGTGGCCAGATGATGCAGAAACAACATGGTGGTCAGACGGAGCAGAAACAACATGGTGGTCAGATGATGCAGAAACAACATGGTGGTCAGATGATGCAGAAACAACATGGTGGCCAGATGATGCAGACACAACATGGTGGCCAGATGATGCAGAAACAACATGGTGGCCAGATGATGCAGAAACAACATGGTGGTCAGATGATGCAGACACAACATGGTGGTCAGATGATGCAGAAACAACATGGTGGTCAGATGATGCAGAGACAACATGGTGGTCAGATGATGCAGAAACAACATGGTGGTCAGATGATGCAAAAACAACATGGTGGTCAGATGATGCAGACACAACATGGTGGCCAGATGATGCAGACACAACATGGTGGTCAGATGATGCAGAAACAACATGGTGGCCAGATGATGCAGAAACAACATGGTGGCCAGATGATGTAAAACTGGGGGTAGGCTGCTTTTCAAAAAAATCAAAAGCTGAAATTTTTTGAGTCAATAAGTATTCAACTCCTTTGTTATGGCAAGCCTAAATACATTTCGGAGTAGAAATATGCTTAACAAGTCACATAATAAGTTGCATGGACAATAATAGTGTTTAACATGTATGTACACAACACATTCAATTATATGTAAGGGCTCTCAGTCGAGCAATGAATTTCAAACAAAGATTCAACCACAATGACCAGGGAGGTTTTCGAGTGCCTCGCAAAGGGCACCTATTGGTAGATGGGTAAAAATGTAAAAAGCAGACATTAAATATCCCATTGAGCATGGTGAAGTTATTAATTACACATTTTATGGTGTATCAATACACCCAGTCACTACAACGATACAGGTGTCCTTCCTAACTCAGTTGCCGGAGAGGAAGGAAACCTCTCAGGGATTTAACCATGAGGCCAATGGTGACTTTAAAACAGTTACAGAGTTTAATGACTGTGATAAGAGAGAACTGAGGATGGATCAACAACATTGTAGTTACTCCACAATACTAACCTAAATGACAGAGTGAAAAGAAGGAAGCCTGTACAGAATACAAATATTTGAAAACATGCTTCCTGTTTGCAACAAGACACTAAAGTAAAACTACAAAATATTTGGCAAAGCAATTCATTTTTTGTCATGAATACGAAGTGAATGAATACACAACACATCACTGAGTACCACTCTCCATATTTTCAAGCATGGTGGTGGCTGCAACATGTTATGGGTATGCTTGTCATCAGCAAGGACTAGGGAGTCTTTTTTAGGATAAAAAGAAACAGAATAGAGCTAAACACTGGAAAAATCCTAGAGGAAAACCTGGTTCAGTCTGCTTTCCAACAGAGAAGACAATAACCTAAAACAAGGCCAAATATACACTGGAGTTGCTTGTGTACAGCCACCAGACAGCCATCTATGCCACCGGACAGCCATGTACAGCCACCAGACAGCCATCTATGCCACCGGACAGCCATGTACAGCCACTAGACAGCCATGTACAGCCACTAGACAGCCATCTATGCCACCAGACAGCCATCTATGCCACCAGACAGCCATGTACAGCCATTAGACAGCCACTAGACAGCTATGTACAGCCACTAGACAGCCGTGTACAGCCACTAGAGAGCCGTGTTCAGCCACTAGACAGCCATGTACAGCCACTAGACAGCCACTAGGCAGCCACCTACTGCCACTAGACAGCTACTTACTGCCACTACACAGCCACTTACTGCCACTACACAGCCATGTACACAGCCATGTACACAGCCATCTACAGCCACTAGACAGCCATCTACAGCCACTAGACAGCCATCTACAGCCACTAGACACATTGCCTTCAGAAAGTATTCATACCCCTTGACTTATTCCACATTTTGTTGTGTAACATCCTGAATTCAAAATGTATAAAAAATTCGCACCAATCAACACACAATAGCCCATAACGACAACGTGAAAACATGTTTTTATACATTTTTGCTCTGTTAAGTCAGATGGGGTGCGGCGGTGAACAGCAATCTTCAAGTTTTTCCAAGGATTTTCAATGGGATTCAAGTCTGGGCTTTGGCTGGGCCATTCAAGGACTTTAACATTCTTGTTCTGAAGCCATTCCAGCGTTGCTTTGGCTGTATGATTGGGGTCATTGTCCTGATGGAACGTAAATCTTCACCCCCGTCTAAGTTCATTTTCACTCTGAAGCAGGTTCTCATCAACGATTTGCCTTTATTTGTCTCCTTTCATTGTTCCCTCTATCCTTACCAGTCTCCCAGTCCCTGCCGCTGGAAAGCATCCCCATAGCATGATGCTGCCACCACCATGCTTCACCGTAATGTTAGACAGGTGATGAGCTATGCCTGGTTTTCTCCAGACGTAGTGCTTTGCATTCAGGGCAAATAGTTACATTTGTCTCATCAGACCACAGAATCTTTTCCCTTATGATCTCAGTCTTTCACGTGCAAACTCCAGGCGTGCGGTCATGTGCCTTTTTTCTTAGGGAGTGGCTTCCGTCTCACCACTAGCCCATGAAGCCCAGATTGGTGAAATGCTCAAGGACTATAATAGCAAAGGGGTCTGAATACTTACGTAAATTAGATTTCTGTATTTAATTTTCAATAAAAACCTGTTTTCACTTTGTCATGATGGGGTATTGTGATGTCATGATGGAGTATTGTGATGTCATGATGGAGTATTGTGATGTCATGATGGGGTGTTGTGATGTCATGATGGAGTATTGTGATGTCATGATGGTGTATTGTGATGTCATGATGGAGTATTGTGATGTCATGATGGAGTATTGTGATGTCATGATGGAGTGTTGTGATGTCATGATGGGGTGTTGTGATGTCATGATGGGAGTATTGTGATGTCATGATGGGGTATTGTGATGTCATTTACATTTACATTTAAGTCATTTAGCAGACGCTCTTATCCAGAGCATGGGTGAGATTATAATTCTTTAAATGCGTTTAAAATTCAGGCTGTAAAATGTGGAATAAGTCAAGGAGTATGAATACTTTCTGATGGCACTGTACATCTACAGCCACTAGACATACAGGGATATACTCAAAAAGCTCTGTCGTGGTCCTCAGTCCGGAGTTACAGTACATGGTACATTTTGTTTAATTGTGGAATGACTCACTCTCTCTCTCCTTCTTCTTGATGCGTTTGCGTCGTCGGTCGATGGAGGCCACCTCAGACTTGAGGGACAGGTAGTGGTTCCTGATGTCCTGCAGCTTCTCCTGGAGGAAGGAGATCCTCTCCAGACTAGACATCTTGTCCAGGTCCGCTAGGGGAGGAGAGAAGAAGAGATATGAAGACCGGTTTCAGTGGGAGTTAGAGTGAGAACATGTTATAAAGGCCCAGCGCAGTCAAAAACGAGATTTTCCAGTGTTTTATATATATTTCCACACTATGAGGTTGGAATAATACGGTGAAATGGTGAACATGATGATAATAAGTGTAAGTGTGGTTTGAAAAGACGGGATGGTGGGATGGTGTTTTGTCGGATGGTGTTTTGTCCTGCCTGGTGACATCACCTTGCAATAAATGTGTTAATACACCCAGAGTTCCAAAATCTTTCTGCCAATAACAGCTAGTCTTCCCCTCCTCAATCAGACCACTTCCCGAAAGACCTAGCTAAATTCTTGCTTGAGAAACAACATTTAAAATTCAGGACTCAGTGGGATGGAGAGGAACAACATTTAAATGAGAGGACTCAGTGGGATGGAGAGGAACAACAGTTAAAGGAGAGGACTCAGTGGGATGGAGAGGAACATCATTTAAAGGAGAGGACTCAGTGGGATGGAGAGGAACAACATTTAAAGGAGAGGACTCAGTGGGATGGAGAGGAACAACATTTAAAGGAGAGGACTCAGTGGGATGGAGAGGAACAACATTTAAAGGAGAGGACTCAGTGGGATGAGAGGAACAACAGTTAAAGGAGAGGACTCAGTGGGATGGAGGGGAACACCCTTTAAAGGAGAGGACTCAGTGGGATGGAGAGGAACAACATTTAAAGGAGAGGGCTCAGTGGGATGGAGGGGAACACCATTTAAAGGACCGGACTCAGTGGGATGGAGAGGAACATCATTTAAAGGAGAGGACTCGGTGGGGTGATTCTGACTACAACGCTAAACAACACAGTGTGCCGCATGTCAATTCTCTCTGTGAGGTCACACAGGGCGTTACATCTAGTAAGCAAGTCTACTTGTACAGCCGGACGTAAATGGGAAGGTACATGAGAATTCCTGTAGCTAGCGTATATCTGGAGGGGTTGGTGAGGCTGTGTAAACTGTAGTTGGTATCAAATCAAATCAAATTATCCAGACACACTGGAGTTAAACGAAGAAACTGTCATGCAATTTTAGTTGCAGTTTGCAAGTGACATCACAAGCAACTTTGCTTTTACATGAAGCAACTTTGCTTTTACATGAAGCAACTCAAACGCGATTAAAATGGCATGCAACAGCCAATCAAATTGAAACGGATTCTGTCATGTTTGAGAATTCTAAACTCACCCCATGTTGTTGTGCTGCATTACATCGTGATTTCACTAATTATTTGTTTATCCACCCGTTTGGTTATTGTAACAGCATGGATATAGACTAAACGCAGCCTGTACAATTTAGCTAGCTAGCCAAACACCAACACAGCTAAATGAGCTAGCAAGTAATTAAACAAACGTTAGCTAGCTAGCTAGCTAGCTCGCACAGTTCACGGTGAACAATTTTAGTTGAAACTATTCAGGCAGAGGTTTGGGTTCACTTCAATAATGTGTTGATGGCCAAACCATGTACATACACCATGACTAGCCATGATGCCAACCATTTGGTTACATCTCCCGTTGTGCTAAGGTCTCTTCGGTCAGCCCTGATCGCAGGTTGCCTACTGGCTGTAACAGCTCAACTGTGTTGACATGACAACTGGGTCCCAATTCGGAAACCTTCTAATGAATCATGTGACAAAAGTACTCATTTTGATTGGCTGTTGCTTGCAACTAGTTGCACAAAGTTGAAAAGTTTGCATGGGGGGGGGGGGTTGCAAAGCACCCCCTATGGTGCTCTCTATGGTGCTCTCTATGGTGAGGGTCCTCTCTATGGTGAGGGTCCTCTCTATGGTGCTCTCTATGGTGAGGGCCCCCTCTATGGTGAGGGTCCTCTCTATGGTGCTCTCTATGGTGAGGGTCCTCTCTATGGTGAGGGTCCTCTCTATGGTGAAGGTGATGGTGCTCACGCTCCCGGTGATGTTCCCGATTGTGAAGATGGTGATGGTGGTCGGGGTCACCATGTTGCTTGTGGTACTTCTGGCTGGATGGAGGGGTGCATCCCTGTCCCAGGCCGGGACACTTGGGCGAGATGGACCCCTTCATGTCTGCTGCAACATGGGTCTTGGAGGCTGAAGACTTGGCTGTGCTCTCGCCCAATGACTGGTCTTCACTGTCACTGCTGTGGGCTGTAGGGGGGGAGGATGAGGAGACCGAACAGAAGGAAGATATTAATTAGCTACAAGTGTAACTGTCATTTCAACAACTCATACAAGTAGATCAATTGCTTGTGCTTGGAGAGTTTGTTAGAACGAACAGAAGACGTACTTCTATAAAAGCATAACTGGTTCTACAGCTTCTATAAAAACACAACTGGTTCTACAGCTTCTATAAAAACACAACTGGTTCTACAGCTTCTATAAAAACACAACTGGTTCTACAGCTTCTATAAAAACACAACTGGTTCTACAACTTCTATAAAAGCACAACTGGTTCTACAACTTCTATAAAAACACAACTGGTTCTACAGCTGATCTTACTGTGGCTCTGATCATTTCAGATGCCAGAAGGAGAGAGCAATAGGAGAGGTAGGAAGCCAGTCAGGGGCCATATGTATCATGCATCTCAGAGTGCTGATCCAGGATCAGGTCCCTCCCTATCAATATAATCTTATTCATACATGCATCTCAGAGTGCTGATCCAGGATCAGGTCCACCCCTATCAATATAAACTTATTCAACTCCTACTCTAAGACGCATGATACATACTGGCCAGATTCACCAGCCCTAGAGTAGGCCTCAGATTCACCAGTCCTAGTGTAGGCCTCAAATTCACCAGCCCTAGAGTAGGCCTCAGATTCACCAACCCTAGTGTAGGCCTCAGATTCACCAGCCCTAGTGTAGGCCTCAGATTCACCAGCCCTAGTGTAGGCCTCAGATTCACCAGTCCTAGTGTAGGCCTCAGATTCACCAGCCCTAGTGTAGGCCTCAGATTCACCAGCCCTAGTGTAGGCCTCAGATTCACCAGCCCTAGTGTAGGCCTCAGATTCACCAGCACTAGAGTAGACCTCAGATTCACCAGCCCTAGTGTAGGCCTCAGATTCACCAGTCCTAGTGTAGGCCTCAGATTCACCAGCCCTAGTGTAGGCCTCAGATTCACCAGCCCTAGTGTAGGCCTCAGATTCACCAGCCCTAGAGTACGCCTCAGATTCACCAGCCCTAGTGTAGGCCTCAGATTCACCAGCCCTAGTGTAGGCCTCAGATTCACCAGCCCTAGTGTAGGCCTCAGATTCACCAGTCCTAGTGTAGGCCTCAGATTCACCAGCCCTAGTGTAGGCGTCAGATTCACCAGCCCTAGTGTAGGCCTCAGATTCACCAGTCCTAGTGTAGGCATCAGATTCACCAGTCCTAGTGTAGGCCTCAGATTCACCAGCCCTAGTGTAGGCCTCAGATTCACCAGTCCTAGTGTAGGCCTCAGTAAACTAGTGGGTATTGTCACTCTCTTCCTTACCCGTTTTTCTGTTATTGTTCTTCTTGGGAGGCACTGAGCTCTTTCTGTTTGGCTTGGGTTTCTTTGCTGCTCCACCTGCCTGCTGTTCCTTCTGACGCTTGTGACTGGCAGACACTGGAAGGAGAAGACAGGAGGACAGTGAGAACATGATGCTAGTTTTGTCAAAGAGAGAAGAGAGAGGAACAGGAGAGTATGTGGGCTCAGTCACAGACGGTGCCTGATGTGTATCTGAATCCCCAAGCACTTCAGTAACTTCCTGTAATCTTTTGAAATAAAACTAGATGTAGAAGAAGTCCTCTGTAAAGCTATCACCTATGTACCCATTTGAATTGCCCTGCTTTGGTTCAAAATTGCATATAACCATCATATGAACAGGCATTTCTTAGCACATCTACAATGTAAATTGTCTAATTTAGGCTATTGGACAGAAGTCCTTACCTATACTAGTACCATACAAGGCTAACAGAAAGCTTTAAAATATTGTAACAGGAACAAACTGTATTTATTTTGCTAATTATATCTGTCAGGCATTTCCGTCCTTACCTTTGGCTTTGTGTTCAGTGTTAGTTGAGGTTCTGTACCTTTGGCTTTGTGTTCAGTGTTAGTTGAGGTTCTGTACCTTTGGCTTTGTGTTCAGTGTTAGTTGAGGTTCTGTACCTTTGGCTTTGTGTTCAGTGTTAGTTGAGGTTCTGTACCTTTGGCTTTGTGTTCAGTGTTAGTTGAGGTTCTGTACCTTTGGCTTTGTGTTCAGTGTTAGTTGAGGTTCTGAACCTTTGGCTTTGTGTTCAGTGTTAGTTGAGGTTCTGTACCTTTGGCTTTGTGTTCAGTGATAGTTGAGGTTCTGTACCTTTGGCTTTGTGTTCAGTGGTAGTTGAGGTTCCTTACCTTTGGCTTTGTGTTCAGTGTTGTCATGCCGACTGCTACTACTGAGCTCCAGACTGCAGGTAGAGTTGGAGTGGCTGTGAGAGGAGGACAGGCTACCTGGACCGTCTAGGAGTGAGGCTTTACTCTGGGAGGAGGGGGATCCTGCCCCTCCATGGTGGTGGGGCTCTCCCTGCTCCTGGTCTGGAGAAAAACAACTTCATTGATCCATACGAGACAGAAATCAGTCTTCTGACCAAAACCCCTCACAATTGCTTTCCACCGCTGCTGACCCTGTTCCTCTCAACGTGTGTGTGTGTGTCTGGGGGTGTTGGGAAAGGCCGTTCTAACCAATGGACAATAAAGTTGTATTGTATTTATCCATACGAGATGGAAGTTGGGTCTTCTGCAATGCCGAACCCCTCCAATACACACACACACACACACACACACACACACACACACACACACACACACACACACAACCCCTTCGTTATGACGAGCCTAAATAAGTTCAGGAGTATTCAACCCCTTCGTTATGACAAACCTAAATAAGTTCAGGAGTACAAACAAGTCACATAAAAACTCACTCTGTGTGTAATATTTGTGTTTAACATGATTTTTGAATGACTACCTCATCTCTATACCCCACGCATACAATTATCTGTAATTCACTGCTCACTCAGTTGAGCAGTGAATTTCAAACACAGATTCAACCACAAAGAACAGGGAGGTTTTCCAATGACTCACAAAGAAGGGCACTTATTGGTAGATGGGTAAAAAAATAAAAGCAGACATTGAATATCCCTTTGAGCATGGTGAAGTTATTAATTACACTGGTGTATCAATACACCCAGTCACTACAAAGATACAGGCGTCCTTCCTAACTCAGTTGCCGGACAGGAAGGAAACTGCTCAGGGATTTCGCCATGAGGCCAATGGTGACTTTAAAACAGTTACAGAGTTTAACTTTTTAAGGTATAGGGGGCAGTATTTTCATTTTCGGATGAAAAGCGTGCCCAGAGTAAACTGCCTAATACTCGGGCCCAGAGTCAAATATTTGCATATTATTAGTAGATTTGGATAGAAAACACTCAGAAGTTTCTAAAACTGTTTGAATGATGTCTGTGAGTATAACAGAACTCATATGACAGGCAAAAACCTGAGAAAAATCCAACCAGGAAGTGGGAAATCTGAGAATTGTAGTTCTTCTTTTGAATCCCTATCGAAACTACAGTGTCTGTGGGGTCACGTTGCACTTCCTAAGGCTTCCATTAGCTGTCAACAGCCTTTAGAAACGTGTTTCATCCTTCTCCTGTTACTGGGCAGAAAATAGGAGCTCAGTCAATGAGTGGACTGCCTGGGACCAGTGAGTTGTTTACTGCGCACATTTTGCACGCCGCTCCTTCTTTTTCCTCTGTAATGAATACGCTATTGTCTGGTTGGAATATTATCGATGTTTTATGTTAAAAATACCCTAAGGGTTGATTGTAAACAACGTTTGACATGTTTCTACGAACGGTAATGGAACTATTTGACTTTTCGCGTCTGGATTTACGCTCGCGCGTTATGCCTTTGGAGAGTGATCTGAACGCACGAACAAAACGGAGGTATTTGGACATAAATATGGAGTATTTCGAACAAAAATAACATTTCTTGTGGAAGTAGGAGTCCTGGGAGTGCATTCTGACGAAGATCAGCAAAGGTAAGAGAATACTTATAATACTAATTCTGAGTTTAGTTAACCCCAGAACTTGGCGGGTATCTGTATAGCTTGCTTTGATAGCTGAGCTATGTACTCAGAATATTGAAAAATGTGCTTTCTCCGTAAAGCTATTTTAAAATCTGACACAGCGGTTGCATTAGGGAGAAGTATATCTATAATTCTTTCAATAACTGTTGTAAATTTTATCAACGTTTATGATGAGTATTTTTGTAAATTGATGTCCTCATTCACTGGAAGTTTTGGTGGGAATACATTTTCTGAACATCACGGACCAATGTAAAATGGGGTTTTTGGATATAAATATGAACTTTATCGAGCAAAACATACATGCATTGTGTAACATGAAGTCCTATGAGTGCCATCTGATGAAGATCATCAAAGGTTAGTGAATATTTTAGCTGTATTTTTGGTTTTTGTGATGCATGTCCTTGCTTGGAAAATGGCTGTGTGGTTTTTCTTGTGAAGTTTATGTCCTAACATAATCTAATTTTATGCTTTCACCGTAAAGCCTTTTTGAAATCGGACAATGTGGTTCGATTAACGAGAAGTTTATCTTTAAAATGGTATAAAATAGTTGATTGTTTGAGAAAATGAAATTATGCGATTTTTGCTGTTTTGTATTTCGTGCCATGCTATTTCACTGGCTGTTGAATAGTGTGTCCCGCAGGTGGGACGCTAGCCCATAGAAGTTAATGGCTGTGATAGGAGAAAACTGAGGATGGATCAACAACATTGTAGTTACTCCACAATAGTAACATAAATGACAGAGTAAAAAGAAGGAAGCCTGAACAGAATACAAATATTTGAAAACATGCATCCTGCATTGCATTGCCTTATTTCTCTTTTCTGTCTGGATAACACATAGATGGTGGACAATCCATTCCTAGTATTGACTGAATGTCTGTCTCTTACCAACTGAATACTGTTGTGAATGGAGTTTGGCCGTTCTAAATGGTGTACAGTGTGAAATAAAATAAGCATGTTTTTTTTTCTTCAATTATCTTGTTGATTAATGACCACCCAAGATCATTGTGCATGACGACATCAGAAGAATCATAACTACACCTTAAAACAATCCTCGCTGCTTTGTTCTGTCCAATCTGTTGCATTTTCCCAGACCACAGAACAGTAGTTCACCTGACTATAAATTAATACTTGTGTTATTTGCTTAAGAATCTTTCCCGGTAAATATTTTTTTCTCCATAGATTAGTTATTTGAGACAACCATGATAAGCAGTTGTCTAGCTGCACTCCTAGTAGTTTGGTTTCTGACACTTCCTCAATTTGTACCCCCCCCCCCATACTTAATTGTATCCCATGTTGTGTTGGCCTTTTCCTACTTGAACAGACCAACATAACCTTGGTTTTCTTGGCGTTCAAAACAAGTTTGTTCCGGCAAACCCACTCCCTGACATTTCCCAGTTCTACTTGTATAGCTTGCTGTACCTGTTGAACCGATTTGTCTTGCAGTATAACTTGTAGTATCATCTGCAAATATAGTAGCTTGAGTTTCAGATAAGGCATAAGGACGGTCGTTGGTATATATTAAATAAAGAAGTGGTCCAAGGCAGCTGCCCTGCGGTATTCCACAGTTTAACACATGAGGGGAAGAAAATTAACCATTGATATAGGTGGACTGTTTCCTGTCAGTTAGATATGACTGTATCCAATTCAATGCTACCTCCTTAAAACCATAATGCATTAATTTTGTCAAAATGATTTCATGATCCATTAACCTGTTAGGGCTAGGGGGCAGTATTGACACGGCCGGATAAAAAACGTACCCGATTTAATCTGGTTACTACACCTGCCCAGTAACTAGAATATGCATATAATTATTGGCTTTGGATAGAAAACACCCTAAAGTTTCTAAAACTGTTTGAATGGTGTCTGTGAGTATAACAGAACTCATATGGCAGGCAAAAACCTGAGAGGATTCTATATGGGAAGTGGCCTGTCTGACAAGTTGTTGTTCATCTTGGCTCTTTTTATTGAAGACTGAGGATCTTTGCTCTAACGTGACACTTCCTACGGCTCCCATAGGCTCTCAGAGCCCGGGAAAAAGCTGAACGATATCGAGGCAGCCTCTGGCTGAAACACATTATCGCTTTTGGCAAGTGGCCGATCAGAGTACTATGGGCTTAGGCGCGTGCCCGAGTCGACCCCATGCGTTATTTTCTTTCGTCTGTTTACCTAAATGCAGATTCCCGGTCGGAATATTATCGCTTTTTTATGAGAAAAATGGCATAAAAATGGATTTTAAACAGCGGTTGACATGCTTCGAAGTATGGTAATGGAATATTTAGAATTTTTTTGTCACGATATGCGCCATGCTCGTAACCCTTATTTACCCTTTCGGATAGTGTCTTGAACGCACGAACAAAACGCCGCTATTTGGATATAACTATGGATTATTTGGGACCAAACCAACATTTGTTATTGAAGTAGAAGTCCTGGGAGTGCATTCTGACGAAGAACACCAAAGGTAATAACATTTTTCTTATAGTAAATCTGACTTTGGTGAGTGCTAAATAGCTGGGTGTCTAAATAGCTAGCCCTGTGATGCCGGGCTATCTACTTAGAATATTGCAAAATGTGCTTTCACCGAAAAGCTATTTTAAAATCAGACATATCGAGTGCATAGAGGAGTTCTGTATCTATAATTCTTAAAATAATTGTTATGCTTTTTGTGAACGTTTATCGTGAGTAATTTAGTAAATTCACCGGAAGTTTGCGGGGGGTATGCTAGTTCTGAACGTCACATGCTAATGTAAAAAGCTGGTTTTTGATATAAATATGAACTTGATTGAACAAAACATGCATGTATTGTATAACATAATGTCCTAGGTGTGTCATATGATGAAGATCATCAAAGGTTAGTGCTGCATTTAGCTGTCTTCTGGGTTTTTGTGACATTATATGCTAGCTTGAAAAATGGGTGTCTGATTATTTCTGGCTGGGTACTCTGCTGACATAATCTAATGTTTTGCTTTCGTTGTAAAGCCTTTTTGAAATCGGACAGTGTGGTTAGATTAACGAGAGTCTTGTCTTTAAAATGGTGTAAAATAGTCATATGTTTGAAAAATTGAAGTTTTTGCATTTTTGAGGTATTTGAATAACGCGCCACGGGATTACACTGGCTGTTGAGTAGGTGGGACGCTAGCCCATAGAGGTCAAATCAAATGCTGCACAAAAATCTAAAAATACTACCCCCACAAACCTGCCATTATCCATAGCATTGAGCCACTGGTCAGTCATGTCAACCAATGCAGTCGTAGTGGAATGGTTTTTGCGATAAGCATGCTGATTGGCTGTAATCAGATAATTATTTTCCATATACTCCTATATTTGTCTACTCACAATACCCTCCAATATCTGACTGAGTGAAGGGAGTAGACTGATTGGTCAAATATTGGCAGAAATAATGGGTTTTTTGCAGGATCTTTTGGGATTGGACACAGTTTCGCATGCTTCCATACATTTGGAAATGTCCCCTTTTCCAGTGACCAATTAAATATGTACTCCCTTTAAGAGTGTGCTCCTAATCTCAGCTCGTTACCTGTATAAAAGACACCTGGGAGCCAGAAATCTTTCTGATTGAGAGGGGGTCAAATACTTATTTCCCTCATTAAAATGCAAATCAATTTATGACATTTTTGACATGCGTTTTTCTGGATTTTTTTGTTGTTATTCTGTCTCTCACTGTTCAAATAAACCTACCATTAAAATTATAGACTGACCATTTCTTTGTCAGTGGGCAAACGTACAAAATCAGCAGGGGATCAAATACTTTTTTCCCTCACTGTACATGGAGGGAATCTGATGAGAACAGACCTCAACACCTACTACATGGAGACTCCATGATGGATCTGATCAGAACAGACCTCAACACCTACTACAGCTCCCCTACTGTATTGGCCCTGCTGGGATCTGGTGACCACCAGTGAACCGAGCAAGGCGGAAGGAAATGGAATCCAGAGCAGGGCGACGATGTCTCAAGAGAGAACGGAGGCCCTAGCCTGGTGTCTGACCATCACAGGCTGGTCAGCTGTCTACCATGCAGAGAAAATTGGATGAAAAGTTGGATATCTTCAACATCAACATACAAATGGTCCTTAATGTAAGTATGCCCATACAAAATTTTAAAACATCAGCCCGGGATAAGCCATCGATGACGGAACAACCTCAAGCGGACACCAAAGAAAAGGCAAAAAATATTTGACACATGGGGGGAAAACTGAGAAATGGAAAAAAGCTCATCTCATGGCCAAAGATAACTTGTAGACAAATTAAATTCAAGAACTCCGAAAGAAGAACCCAGAAGACTGGTGGGACTTCATCAACAAAGAGCTTGGTCTATAAAAATCCTCTGGAAGAAGATACAGATTGACGGTGTGGAATACTGGGTGGTCAGGCTGTTCCAGTTGGAACCAGCTCCACTAATACTGGGTGGTCAGGCTGTTCCAGTTGGAACCAGCTCCATTAATACTGGGTGGTCAGGCTGTTCCAGTTGGAACCAGCTCCATTAATACTGGGTGGTCAGGCTGTTCCAGTTGGAACCAGCTCCACTAATACTGGGTGGTCAGGCTGTTCCAGTTGAAACCAGCTCCACTAATACTGGGTGGTCAGGCTGTTCCAGTTGGAACCAGCTCCATTAATACTGGGTGGTCAGGCTGTTCCAGTTGGAACCAGCTCCACTAATACTGGGTGGTCAGGCTGTTCCAGTTGAAACCAGCTCCACTAATACTGGGTGGTCAGGCTGTTCCAGTTGGAACCAGCTCCACTAATACTGGGTGGTCAGGCTGTTCCAGTTGGAACATGCACAAAATACCTTGGCTTCCACTTGGACAACTAACTCAGTGGGGGCCAACACATTAACCAGGCATTGAAAAATACTTCAAGGCGTCTCCACTTCCTGACTGTGATGGCAAGAAACAGCCTTTCCACTGATGACGCCTACACCACTCTGATCCGACCATGCCGGGATAATGACAGGTGTCATGACTGTTCTCTGAGGATCCAAATTGGGCAGATCAGCTTTGCAATAAATAACTTCAACCAGACCCCCACTCACCCACGGGGGGAACTGGTGGGGGGTTGACAGATCACACCCTGTTGTAAATCAAGGACAAGAACATTCAGTTCTCTCACTCTCCAAATTCACCAGAGGAATTTGCCTTTGTTTGACAGATTTTCCCCGCCGAAAGTCTTAACACGTTGTAAAGCGAATTCTGGAACAATATTTCTAACATAGAACGTGGGGAATGGTCAGAGGCGATCTAAAAGAACATTGATGTCGGTATGGTTGTTATTTTGTGATGTCATTAACAATGTTATAGAGGAAATACTGTAACACACTACATCCTCTACGTTCTGCATGCTATATGAAAAATGATTAAAGTGTTTTGGTTAAGAGAGGGATGTGATTTTAGAAACTATAAAAGGAAATTGTTTCTATAACTTTGTACAAGTAAGTAGTCACCGCCCCCTTGAGTGAGGTCAGAGAGCGTGTCAGGCTGTCGGAACCGCCCTTTTGAACTAATTGTATAAAATTATGGTTTAAGAATTAACATATTACACCAGAGAGAAGTAGAGCTGCAGCTCACGTTTAAAGTATTAGACCAGAGAGAGACGTAGAGCTGCAGCTCACATTTAAAGTATTAGACCAGAGAGACGTAGAGCTGCAGCTCACATTTAAAGTGGTTTGAACTGTGAATCTCAACACGAGGTAGAGACGATAAAGTCACCTCACGGACAATCACTGGTACGGCTGATCCTAAGTAAAGTATCTAGAAAAGCAAATTAAATTGGGACCATTCTGCTCAAACCATCGTATTCTGCTACTCTCATCACCCCAGTGGGAACCATCAACACAGCTAACTAGCCTATCTTCAAACCATCGTATTATGCTACTCTCATCACCCCACTGGGAACCATCGACATGGCTGGCTAGCCTATCTTCAAAGAAGCATCTTCTAGAGAAAATAGAAGGAAAATAAACTCTGTAGTCCTGTTCAGGACTACACGATAAGTTACCGGATACCAGACAACTGCAGAGGAGAACAACAGTAGAAGACGGGTGGGGACGGGTATTTTCCTTCCATTTTCTCTAGAAGATGCTTCTTTGAAGATAGGCTAACAGTAGAAGACGGGTGGGGGTCCCCCTTTTGGACAATCAGAGCTTTACAAGCATGCCGCGAAAAGGCCCAACACCCTTTTCCTAGAAGTCCCTGTCCACCGAGAGAAACCAAGGATTTTCTTACTCCAACCGGGCGGCAGTTTGTGTGTAAAGTATAAGTGAGAGTAGTTTCTAAATGTAGCAACGTTAAGTGTCTCTGTCCCTCTCCATGTCTTTCGTAACAAGCAGTCATATCGTTGTCAGTCCGCTAGTGACCTATTTCTCATGTATTAAGTGTGTATGTTTATCCTGTGTTACCATTTAGTTAGCTAGTAAATAAATAAGTAAACCAATTTGTGTAGTACTGAATCATAAGTAAGGCTCGGGTTTTTGCAGATGCAAGGTTACGACAGGTTTACGACATGATATGATACGAGGTTATGATGAATAAGTTGACTGTTTATGGATGTGATAGGTCAAGACCTTTAGAGTTTAATTGAGGTGATGTAAAAATTAAGTCATTAGGATTTGAGGCACCACGAGAGCAGTTATTTAGAGTTACCATGATTCATTTAATTGGGTAACAATTAAATATAGTTAGTTGATTAGATAAATAACAGTCATCAGATTAATGAACGTAAAGTCAGGAGGAAAGTGTGTTGCTGGTGGGCTGCACAAAGAAGCAGGATGCTGCACTGGAGAGTGTACAGAAAAGGCCAAGCAGGATAATAACACAAAACAGAGACAGTCACGGATCGTACTGGACCCTCTACATGATCTACTACCACAGAGAAGAGGAGACGGTACTGGCAGAGTCCTCTGCAAACAGAGCCAACTGTCCAGCATCAATGTAAGAACAAATATACAGAAAGATCCAATCATAGCCACTGCGATCAGACTTAATACATTTTTCTCCCCAATTTTGATCTTGTCTCATCGCTGCAACTCCCCAACGGCCTCGGGAAGTGAAGGTCGAGTCATGCGTCCCCCGAAACATGACCCGGCAAACCGAGCTTTTAACACCTGCCAGCTTAACCCGGAAGCCAGCCGCACCAACGTGTCAGAGGAAACACCGGTCAACTGATGACGGTGTCAGCCTGCAGGCGCCCGACCCGCCACAAGGAGTCGCTAGAGCGCGATGAGCCAAGTAAAGCCCCCCCGGCCAAACCCTGAACGATGCTGGGACAATTGTGCGCCACCCTATGGGACTCCCGATCACGGCCGGTTATGATACAGCCCGGGATCGAACCCGGGTCTGTAGTGATGCCTGTAGCACTGTGATGCTGCGCCAGTCGGTAGGCCGGTTAGGACTTGTTTCATTGAATGTAGTATCCTCTGTGTTTTTAAGCAGTTGTCTAAATGTAACTGTGCATTCTGCAAAATTCAATCTCATCGACTGAAAGCATGAATTAAATAAAACAAAATCAAGGGGTTTGAATACTTTCTGCAGGCACTATACACACAAATACAAATTTTGGTGGGAAAGGCTGGAGCAGTGGGCAGCTACTAGTGTAGTGCCCTGTGAGCAGGTTAAGTGTCTTGCTCAAGGGCACAACGGCAGGTGACGGTATCTAGGACACTGATGCCAGCAACCATTTGGCTAGTCAACACTTACCTTGGGGTAAGTCCTGGTCCTGCAGCTCCCCTCCAAGACTTTCCACCTCCACTGTACTGCTGTCTGTCTCACTGTGACCACAACCGCCTTCCTCTGCCAGGGTGTTGGGGCGCCCCGGAGCCAGGGGGTCAGAGGAGGGCGTTGTACCCAGAGCAGGGGTTACAGACAGGGGAGGACAGGAGGGCTGAGTCCGGTTAGAGCCAGTTCCAGCCCCTTGCTCCATGGCCCCGCTACCGCTATGTCCCATGGATGGGGACTCTGGGGTGGTGGGAGGGGTGTTGAGAACTGAGTTAGATCCACTGGAGGGGAACTCCTGCTCACTCCTCCTCTTCTCCTGCCCCTGGTTCTCCTCTGAAGGGTCATGGTCCTTCCTCTCCGGGCCTCCTCCTTCCTCATCTACCACCCGGTCCCGCTCCCCCGTGCTCTCCCTCTCCGGGCCTCCTCCTCCTGTCTCGTCTCCCTCCCCATCCCGCTCCCCCCTGATCTCCCTCTCCGGGCCTCCTCCTCCTGTCTCGTCCCCATCCCGCTCCCCCCTGCTCTCCCTCTCCTCGTGGCATGATGATGAGGACTGGGCCGGTCCAGGCGGAGGAGGGGAGTTAGCAGCCTCTGTGTCAGAGTCAGAGAACAGCTCCTTCAGGGTCTTCTTCGGCCACTGGGCCTGAATACTGGACCATACATCCTTCTGTCCCTTGGTACGACTGCCACCCGCCGGTCTCGCTCTCTCTCTCTCCTCCACGCTGCTGGCTGCCATCTTAGCCCTCTTCTCAGGGATCTCCCAGAATCGCGCAGGGCGGGCGCCGCCTCCACCACCGGTGCCACTCTTGGCTGCCTTGTCCTTCATGCCGTTGTACTTCTTAGAGGGGGGAGGTTTGGGACGGGAGCTGGGTCGGTCTCCATCGGCCTGGTGGGGCTCAGTGGGAGGTGCACCTCCATCATCTGAGCTGCTGCTAGAAGAACCTCCTGCTCCTCCTCTGTCTTCCCCTAGACCTCCTGCTCTCTCCTGGGCCCTCCTGTTGGAGCCTCCCGGCAGCCAGTCTGCGCTCCTGGTGCTCCTGGTTGGGAGCTTGGTTTTGGACGGGGGTCCTTTAGAGGTCTGTTGCTCCCCTGCCACTCCTTCTGACTTCCTCTTCCTGGAGGCGGAGCTACCTGGCCCCTCCCTCTCAGCCTCAAACTCTGGTTGGCTACGCCGTTTCCCAGGCTCCGGGATCTCGACACTGATTGGTTCTTGGCTCTTCCCTGTGACCAATGGTGGTTTGGGGACATCGGTAGAGTCGGTACCCTCCCAGCGGTCTAATGCGTGAAGGGGTTTGGGGGGACCCCCCTTTCTGAGACCGTCGCGACCTCCTGAACCCGGATGGTCATCTTCGTCCTCACGCCCACCATCCTGATCAGACTCATCTGTTGAACTTTCTGAGGCTGAAGGAAGCAAAGAAAAACAACATTTTAGTACCTTGACAATGATTTTGGCACCACAAACTTCCACTACAATGGCTTAGGCAGCACAACAGCACTCCCAATCAATGTATCATAGTTCTATAGAGTGAAATACAATCTACTGAACTCTAAAACTAAATAAGTTAATTGTTCAACACTCAAAACGCATAATATTGAGTAAAAAATATTGCCTTAAAATCTGCTAAAAGTCATGAAACAAAATGTAATTTGAATGACATATCCTATCCATTTGACTGCCTGTATACTGTTAAAGTACAACACCAGATAGAGTTGTGACTACCTGTATACTGTTAGAGTACAACGCCAGGTAGAGCAGTGACTACCTGTATACTGTTAGAGTACAACGCCAGGTAGAGCAGTGACTACCTGTATACTGTTAGAGTACAACGCCAGGTAGAGCAGTGACTACCTGTATACTGTTAGAGTACAACGCCAGGTAGAGCAGTGACTACCTGTATACTGTTAGAGTACAACGCCAGGTAGAGCAGTGACTACCTGTATACTGTTAGAGTACAACGCCAGGTAGAGCAGTGACTACCTGTATACTGTTAGATTACAACGCCAGGTAGAGCAGTGACTACCTTGCAGGCCATTGAGGATAGAAGTGATTTCAATAGACTTGACTGGAGACTGCAGAGTCAGAGTCCTTTGGTTCTCACCGTCCTCCATCTTGGAGAAAACATGGCGCTCATGGGCTGAGCAGGGACCGGAGCCAGAGCAGGGGCCGAGGGATTTGGAGGAGGGGCGGGGGACACGTAGTCTGTTGGGGGACGGACTCCCCAGGTCCTCGTTCAGTCGCTCCAGACGGTTACGCTCTCTCTCCGCTTTGTTCTGGGAGGGCAGGAAAACCATGTTTAGGGCTCCAGATTAATGTTGTGCATCTTGTGGTAACCTCATGTCATCTTCATAGACAGAAACAACTATGTATTCTGTATATTCAATTGAAATTGCTAATATGCAAAATATAATAAAAAAACAACATTTATTTCTCCTACCTTTATTTTCTTGCGGTGTTTAATCTTCTGAACATTCTTATTGGCCGGACGTACAATCTTGTCAGCTTTGACCCACTCATCATATCTGACGGGAGAGACAGAGACAGAGAGTCAATCACAGGTCAAAGGTCAGTTATAAAGCCTATGCCCCAAATGGCACCCTATTCCTTTTATAGTGTACTACTTTTGTCCAGAGCCCTATGGGATTCAATATGGGCCCTGGTCAAAAGTAGTGTACTACCTATGGGATTCCCTATTGGTCCTGGTCAAAAGTAGTGTACTATCTATGGGATTCCCTATTGGCCCTGGTCAAAAGTAGTGTACTACCTATGGGATTCCCTATTGGTCCTGGTCAAAAGTAGTGTACTACCTATGGGATTCCCTATTGGCCCTGATCAAAAGTAGTGTACTACCTATGGGATTCCATATTGGCCCTGGTCAAAAGTAGTGTACTACCTATGGGATTCCCTATTGGCCCTGGTCAAAACTAGTGCACTATATAGGAAATAGGGTGCCATTTGGAACGCAAGGTAAGATTATATTTGAGATTCTTCAGTTACCACCCTTTGCCTTGATGACAGCTTTGCACAATCTTGGCATTCTCTCACCAAGCTTCATGAGGTGCATGGAATGCATTTTAATTAACAGGTGTGCCTTGTTAAATGTTAATTTGTTATTATTTCTTTCCTTCTTAATGCGTTTGAGACAACCAGTTGTGTTGTGACAAGGTAGGGGTGGTATACAGAAGATAGCCCTATTTGGTATAAGACCAACTCAATATTATGGCAAGAACAGCTCAAATAAGCAAAGAGAAATGACAGTCCATCGTTACTTTAAGACATGAAGGTCAGTCAATACGGAAAATGTCAACAACTTTGAAAGTTTCTTAAAGTGCAGTTGCAAAAACCATCAAGCGCTATGATGAAACTGGCTCTCATGAGGACCGCCACAGGAAAGGAAGACCCAGAGTTACCTCTGCTGTAGAGGATAAGTTCATTAGAGATAACAGCCTCAGAAATTGCTGACAAAATAAATGCTTCAGAGTACAACGCCAGGTAGAGCAGTGACTACCTGTATACTGTTAGAGTACAATCAATGTACACATCTCAACGTAAACTGTTCAGAGACCACCGAGTGGCGCAGCGGTCTCAGTGCTAGAGGTGACACTACAGACCCTGGTTCGATTCCAGGCTGTATCACAACCGGCCACAATTGGGAGTCCCATAGGGCGGCGCGCAATTGACCCAGTGTCGTCCGACTTAGGGTTTGGCTAGGGTAGGCCGTCATTGTAAATAAGAATTTGTTCTTAACTGACTTGCCTAGTTAAAAAGGTAAAATGAAATACAATTTTAAAAAAATCAGGCCTTCATGGTCGAATTGCTGGCAAGAAACCACTACTAAACGACACCAATAAGAAGACGAGACTTGCTTCGGCCAAGAAACATGAGCAATGGGCATTAGACCGGTGGATATCTGACCGATGGTCTGATGAGTCCAAATTAGAAATTTTGGTTCCAACGGCCGTGTCTTTGTGAGACGCAGAGTAGGTGAACAGATGATCTCTGCATGTGTGGTTCCCATCGTGAAGCATGGAGGAGGAGGTGTGATGGTGTAGGGGTGCTTTGCTGGTGACACTGTCAATGATTTATTTAGAATTCAAGGCAGAGTTAACCAGCATGGTTATCACAGCATTCTGCAGCGATACGCCATCCCATATGGTTTGCGCTTAGTGGGACTATCATTTGTTTCTCAACAGGACAATGACCCAACACACCTCCAGGCTGTTTAAGGGCTGTTTGACCAAGAAGGAGAGAGATGGAGTGCTGCATCAGATGACCTGGCCTCCACAATCACCCGACCTCAACCCAATTGAGATGGTTTGGGATGAGTTGGATCGCAGAGTGAAGGAAAAGCAGCCAACAAGTGCTCAACATATGTGGGAACTCCTTCAAGACTGATGGAAAAGCATTCCAGGTGAAGCTGTTTGAGATAATGCCAAGAGTGTGCAAAGCTGTCATCAAGGCAAAGGGTGGTTACTTTGAAGAATCTAAAATCTAAAATATATTTAGATTTGTTTAACACTTTTTTGGTTACTACATGAATCCATATGTTTTATTACATAGTTTTGTTGTCTTCACTATTATTCTACAATGTAGAAAATAGTAAAAATAAAGAAAAATCCAGGAATGAGTTGGTGTGTCCAAACTTTTGACTGGTACTGTATATCAACATTATTAAAACATTTTTTTTACCTTTATTTAACTAGGAAAGTCAGTTAAGAACAAATTCTTATTTTCAATGATGACCTAGGAACAGTGGGTTAACTGCCTTGTTCAGGGGCAGAATGACAGATTTGTACCTTGTCAGCTCAGGGATTTGATCTTGCAACCTTTCGGTTACTAGTCCAACGCTCTAACCACTAGGCTACCTGCCGCCCCATAATTATATAATGGAATAAAACAACCATAATTAAGATAAATCAAAATTATTACATGGAATAAGACAGCCTTAATGAAGACAAATCCACATTATATTATGGAATAAAACAGCCTTAATGAAGACAAATCCACATTATAATTATGGAATAAAACAGCCTTAATGAAGACAAATCCACATTATAATTATGGAATAAAACAACCTTAATGAAGACAAATCCACATTATAATTATGGAATAAAACAACCTTAATGAAGACAAATCCACATCATAATTATGGAATAAAATAACCTTAATGAAGACAAATCCACATTATAATTATGGAATAAAACAACCTTAATTAAGATAAATCAACATTATGATAATACCAACAACCATTGAAATGAATTACAGAATGTTAACTACCCAAAGGTAGTCAGTCTACTTGGATCTACAGAAAGGAATGAAAGTCTTCCAACGTCACACCACAAGACACAGTAACGCAGAGAGAAAGAACATCCGCTCAACCACTACACAACGTAAGACAATGACATCTCGAACATTGGTCTCACTGTGAAAAGCTCTTCTCTATGCTAACTCTACTTCTACATAGTAACACTGTATTTATTACCCTGTCTCTGGCCCAGGGGGGAGAAAGGTAGAAGTGAGTATAGCAGCATTTTAATACCAGATCCACACGATAGGGCCCACCCGAACCGTACCCTGCTGCCTGTGGTCCTTTCCAGTATGGTTCCAGCAATTATAGTGGATGTTTAACCAGGCAAGCTCAGTTTCTCAGCTTGGCTTGGGTAGGTTTGGCCCTATAATGTGAATGAGGATTAAATGGCATTTTAAAGTGGCTTAGGGCTAAATAAAATAGCTCTATTCTTCAATGAGAAGGCTCTGTGAAAGAGCTTCATTTTATGGTCAAACTCAGCACGTCTCTAGATGACAGTGGGAGGACAGACAGACGGACGGACGAGGAGACAAACTGTCAGTCAATACTTTAAAACGTCAACAAACCAAAGTCATTACTGATTGCCCCAGTTCTCAATTTTAACCACTAGATGTCCACAGTGCAATGATAATTAATTAGTCCTGACACAGAAAAACCATTACATTATCTACAGGGGATGGTAAGAAATAACAAATGATAATTAATTTGTCGTGTCACAAGAGGGACCATTACATTATCTATAGATGATGGTAAGATATAATCAATGATATATAAATAAAATATATGTGACCTTGTATCATAACAGAGAGGAAGTGATATCCATGTTGTTGCTATAGGGATCTCCATTTAAAAGGTAAGATCTTTACATTTACAGCTGGGTCTATTTGAGGAGAGCGAATAATATAGCTGTAATACTAGTGGTGGCTAGGAAGGTGGTCGGTCATATTCCCCAGGGCTGTGTGTCCTGCTAATCTTACCTGACGTTCCAGCCACAGTAGTGAACCAGGTAGAGCACCTCTCCCCCCTCCACGTCAGCCTCTTTCACAGTGGCCTGGTACGTCTTCAGGCTGCGACCACGCCCATACCTCACCTGCACCTTCATCCCCGGGGGGTAACACTCAAACTCCTCCCCTTCCTCCCCCAGATCCTCATCACCACCATCGCCCTCCTGACTGCAGCTCTCATCCCTGAAATCAATGAAACACAGTTCAGCTTCCTGTTCACTTCCTGGTCCTAGGCTTCCCATAATGCACCACAACCACAACCCCAAACCCACCCAAACCCAGCTCTCACTACCTAGCACTAGGTAGACCAAACCCACCATTGGCCTGTGTCAACCGCCAACCTCCAAGCTACAACTACAAAAAAAAAAACCTAGCCTCCAAAACACAACTAATAAATAACCCCACAAGCCTCAAAGCCACTACTACTAAATACCCCCCCAGCCTCCAAGCACCTACTACTAAATAACCCCCCCTAGCCTCCAAGCCACTACTACTACTAAATAACCCCACTAGCCTCCAAGCCACTACTACTACTAAATAACCCCCCTACCCTCCAAGCAACAACTACTAAATAACCCCCCTAGCCTCCAAGCCACTACTACTAAATAACAACACTAGCCTCAAAGCATATACTACTAAATAACCCCACTAGCCTCCAAGCCACTACTACTACTAAATAACCCCCCTAGCCTCCAAGCAACAACTACTAAATAACCCCCTAGCCTACAAGCCAATACTACTAAATAACCCCCCTAGCCTCCAAGCCACTACTACTAAATAACCCCCCAGCCTCCTCAACCTCAAAGCCAATACTACTAAATAACAACACTAGCCTCAAAGCATATACTACTAAATAACCCCACTAGCCTCCAAGCCAATACAACTAAATAACCCCCCCAAGCCTCCAAGCCACTACCACTACCAAATAACCCCCCTAGTCTCCAAGACACTACTACTAAATAACCCCACTAGCCTCCAAGCCACTACTAATAAATAACACCCCTAGCCTCCAAGCCACTACTACTAAATAACCCCCCAGCCTCCAAGACACTACTACTAAATAACACCCCTAACCTCCAAGCACTTACTACTAAATAACACCCCCCCAGCCTCCAAGCCACTACTACTAAATAACCCCCCCCTAGCCTCCAAGCCACTACTACTAAATAAAACCCCCTAGCCTCCAAGCCACTACTACTAAATAACCCCACCAGCCTCCAAGCCTATACTACTAAATAACCCCCTAGCCTCCAAGCACCTACTAATAAATAACCCCCCTAGCCTCCAAGCACTTACTACTAAATAACACCCCCCCTAGCCTCAAAGCCACTACTAATAAATACCCCGCCAGCCTCCTCAACCTCCAAGCCAAAACTACTAAATAACACCCCTAGCCTCCAAGCACTTACTACTAAATAACCCCCCCAGCCTCCTCAACCTCCAAGCCAATACTACTAAATAACCCTCCTCAGCCTCCAAGCCACTACTACTAAATAACCCCCCAGCCTCCAAGCCACTACTACTAAATAACCCCCCCTAGCCTCCAAGCACCTACTACTAAATAACACCCCCAGCCTCCAAGCACTTACTACTAAATAACACCCCCCTAGCCTCCAAGCCACTACTAATAAATACCCCCCTCTAGCCTCCTCAACCTTCAAGCCAATACTACTAAATAACAACCCTAGCCTCCAAGCACTTACTACTAAATAACTCCACCAGCCTCCAAGCCTATACTACTAAATAACACCCTAGCCTCCAAGCCACTACTAATAAATAACACCCCTAGCCTCCAAGCCACTACTACTATTACTTAAAACCCCCCTAGCCTCCAAGCCAATACTACTAAATAACCCCCCTAGCCTCCAAGCCACTACTACTAAATAACCCCCCTAGCCTCCAAGCACCTACTACTAAATTATCCCCCTAGCCTCCAAGCCGCTACTACTACTAAATAACACCACTAGCCTCCAAGCCACAACTACCGAATAACCCCACTAGCCTCCAAGCCACTACTACTAAATAACCCCCTAGCCTCCAAGCCACTACTACTACTAAATAACACCACTAGCCTCCAAGCCAATACTAGTAAATAACCCCCCAGTTTTCAAGCAACTACTACTAAATAACCCCCCCAGCCTCCAAGCCACTACTACTAAATAACCCCACTAGCCTCCATGCCACTACTACTAAATAACCCCCTAGCCTCCAAGCCACTACTACTACTAAATAACCCCACTAGCCTCCAAGCCAATACTACTAAATAACCCCCCAGCCTTCAAGCAACTACTACTAAATAACCCCCCTAGCCTCCAAGCCACTACAACTAAATATGCCCCCTAACCTCCTCAACCTCCAAGCAACTACTACTAATTAAACTCCCTAGCCTCCAAGCCACTACTACTAAATTATCTCCCTAGCCTCCAAGCCACAACTACTAAATAATCTCCCTAGCCTCCAAGCCACTACTACTAATAAATAGCCCCCTAGCCTCCAAGCCACTACTAATAAATAACCCACCAAGACTCCCCAGCCTCCAAGCCACTACTACTAACCCCCCCAGCCTCCAAGTCAATACTACTAAACCCCCCCAGCCTCCAAGCCACTACTACTAAATAACCCCTTAGCCTCCAAGCCACTACTACTACTAAAAAACCCCACTAGCCTCCAAGCTACAACTACTAAATAACCACCCTTGCATCCAAGCCACTACTACTAAATAACCACCCTAGCCTCCAAGCCACTAGTACTACTAAATAACCCCCCTAGCCTCCAAGCCACTACGACTACTAAACAACCCCACTAGCCTCCAAACCATTAAATAACCCCCCTAGCCTCCAAGCCACCACTACTACTAAATACCACCCCAGCCTCCAAGCCACTACTACTACTAAATAACACCCCTAGCCTCCAAGCCACTACTACTACTAAATAAAACCCTAGCCTCCAAGCCACTACTACTAAATAACCACCCTAGCCTCCAAGCCACTACTACTTTTTTTATTATTATTATTATTATTATTATTATTTTTTTTTTTTGTATTATTATTATTATTATTATTATTATTATTATTTTTTTTTTTTCTACCGCATCATTGATTGTATGTTGTTTTACTCCATGTGTAACTCTGTGTTTTTGTATGTTGTCGAACTGCTTTGCTTTATCTTGGCCAGGTCGCAATTGTAAATGAGAACTTGTTCTCAACTTGCCTACCTGGTTAAATAAAGGTGAAATAAATAAATAAATAAAATAAATAAAAACCCCCCAAGCCTCCAAGCCACTACTACTAAATAACCACACTAGCCTCCATACCACTACTACTAAATAACCCCCCTAGCCTCCAAGCCACTACTACTACTAAATAACCCCACTAGCCTCCAAGCCAATACTACTAAATAACCCCCCCAGCCTTCAAGCAACTACTACTAAATAACCCCCTAGCGTCCAAGCCACTACAACTAAATATCCCCCCTAACCTCCTCAACCTCCAAACAACTACTACTAATTAAACTCCCTAGCCTCCAAGCCACTACTACTAAATAATCTCCCCAGCCTCCAAGCCACAACTACTAAATAATCTCCCTAGCCTCCAAGCCACTACTACTACTAAATAGCCCCCTAGCCTCCAAGCCACTACTACTACCGAATAACCCCACTAGCCTCCAAGCCACTACTACTAAATAAACCCTCTAGACTCCAAGCCACTACTACTACTAAATAACCCCCCAGCCTCCAAGCCACTACTACTAAATAACCTGCTAAATAACACCCCAGCCTCCAAGCACTTACTACTAAATAACCCCCCAGCCTCCTCAACCTCCAAGCCAATACTACTAAATAACCCTCCTCAGCCTCCAAGCCACTACTACTAAATAACCCCCCAGCCTCCAAGCCACTACTACTAAATAACCCCCCCTAGCCTCCAAGCACCTACTACTAAATAACACCCCCAGCCTCCAAGCACTTACTACTAAATAACACCCCCTAGCCTCCAAGCCACTACTAATAAATACCCCCCTCTAGCCTCCTCAACCTTCAAGCCAATACTACTAAATAACAACCCTAGCCTCCAAGCACGTACTACTAAATAACTCCACCAGCCTCCAAGCCTATACTACTAAATAACACCCTAGCCTCCAAGCCACTACTAATAAATAACAGCCCTAGCCTCCAAGCCACTACTACTATTACTTAAAACCCCCCTAGCCTCCAAGCCAATACTACTAAATAACCCCCTAGCCTCCAAGCCACTACTACTAAATAACCCCCTAGCCTCCAAGCACCTACTACTAAATTATCCCCCTAGCCTCCAAGCCGCTACTACTACTAAATAACACCACTAGCCTCCAAGCCACAACTACTAAATAACCCACCTAGCCTCCAAGCCACTACTACTAAATAACCCCCTTAGCCTCCAAGCCACTACTACTACTAAATAACCCCCCTATCCTCCAAGCCACTACGACTACTAAACAACCCCACTACTCTCCAAACCATTAAATAACCCCCCTAGTCTCCAAGCACCTACTACTACTAAATAACCCCACTAGCCTCCAAGCTACTACTACTACTAAACAACCCCCCTAGCCTCCATGCTACTACTACTAAATAACCCCCTAGCCTCCAAGCAACTACTACTACTAAATAACCCTCCTAGCCTCCAAACCACTAACTAACCCCCCTAGCCTCCAACTAAATACTACGACTAAACAACCTCTATAGCCGCCAAGCCACTACTACTAAATAACCCCCTTAGCCTCCAAGCTACTACTACTAAATAACCCCCCCAGCCTCTCCTACTAAATAACCCTCCTCAGCCTCCAAGCCACTAATACTAAATAACCCCCCAGCCTCCAAGCCACTACTACTAAATAACCCGCCTAGCCTCCAAGCACCTACTACTAAATAACACCCCCCTAGCCTCCAAGCCACTACTAATAAATACCCCCCTCTAGCCTCCTCAACCTTCAAGCCAATACAACTAAATAACAACCCTAGCCTCCAAGCACTTACTACTAAATAACCCCCCCAGCATCCTCAGACTCCAAGCCAATACTACTAAATAACTCCACCAGCCTCCAAACCTATACTACTAAATAAACCCCTAGCCTCCAAGCCATTACTACTAAATAACCCCACTAGCCTCCAAGCCACTACTACTAAATCACCCACCCTAGCCAACAAGCCAAACGTACTAAATAACCCCCTAGCCTCCAAGCCACTACTAATAAATAACCCCCTAGACTCCCCAACCTCCAACCCACTACTACTAACCCCCCCAGGCTCCAAGCCACTACTACTAAACCCCCCCAGCCTCCAAGCCACTACTACTAAATAACCCCCTAGGCTCCAAGCCACTACTGCTACTAAATAACCCCCTAGCCTCCAAGCCAAAACTACTAAATAACCCCCCTAGCCTCCAAGCCACTACTACTAAATCACCTCTCTAGCCTCCAAGCCACTACTACTACTAAATAACCCCCTAGCCTCCAAGCCACTACGACTACTAAATAACTCCCCTAGCCTCCAAGCCACTACTACTACTAAATAAACCCCTAGCCTCCAAGCCACTACTACTAAATAACCCCCTAGCCTCCAAGCCATTACTACTAAATAACCCCCCTAGCCTCCAAGCCACTACTACTAAATAACCCCCTAGCCTCCAAGCCACTACTAGTAAATAACCCCCTAGCCTCCAAGCCACTACTACTAAATAACCCCCCAGCCTTTAAGCCATTACTACTAAATAACCCCCTAGCCTCCACGCAACTACTAATAAATAACCCGTCTAGCCTCCAAGTCACTACTACTACTAAATAGCCCCCTAGCCTCCAAGCCACTACTACTACCGAATAACCCCACTAGCCTCCAAGCCACTACTACTACTAAATAACACCACTAGCCTCCAAGCCAATACTAGTAAATAACCCCCCCAGCCTTCAAGCAACTACTACTAAATAACCCCCCCAGCCTCCAAGCCACTACTACTAAATAACCCCACTAGCCTCCATACCACTACTACTAAATAATCCCCTAGCCTCCAAGCCACTACTTCTACTAAATAACCCCACTAGCCTCCAAGCCAATACTACTAAATAACCCCCCAGCCTTCAAGCAACTACTACTAAATAACCCCCCTAGCCTCCAAGCCACTACAACTAAATATCCCCCCTAACCTCCTCAACCTCCAAGCAACTACTACTAATTAAACTCCCTAGCCTCCAAGCCACTACTACTAAATAATCTCCCTAGCCTCCAAGCCACAACTACTAAATAATCTCCCTAGCCTCCAAGCCACTACTACTACTAAATAGCCCCCTAGCCTCCAAGACACTACTACTAAATAACCCCTCTAGACTCCAAGCCACTACTACTACTAAATAACACCACTAGCCTCCAAGCCACTACTACTACTAAATAACACCACTAGCCTCCAAGACAATACTAGTAAATCACCCCCCCAGCCTTCAAGCAACTACTACTAAATAACCCCACTAGCCTCCAAGCCACTACTACTAAATAACCCCCCTAGCCTCCAAGCCACTACTACAACTAAATAACCCCACTAGCCTCCAAGCCAATACTACTAAATAACAGCCCCCAGCATTCAAGCAACTACTACTAAATAACCCCCCCAGCCTCCAAGCCACTACTACTAAATAACCCCACTAGCCTCCATACCACTACTACTAAATAACCCGCCTAGCCTCCAAGCCACTACTACTACTAAATAACCCCACTAGCCTCCAAGCCAATACTACTAAATAACCCCCCCAGCATTCAAGCAACTACTACTAAATAACCCCCCTAGCCTCCAAGCCACAACTACTAAATATCTCTCTAGCCTCCAAGCCAATACTAATACTAAATAACCTCCCAAGCCTCCAAGCCACTACTACTATTAAATAACCTCCAACCCACTCTATTACTAAATAACCTCCCTAGCCTCCAAGCCACTACTACTAAACAACCCCACTAGCCTCCAAGACACTACTACTACTAAATAACCTCCCTAGCCTCCAAGCCACTACTACTACTAAATAACCTCCCTAGCCTCCAAGCCACTCTATTACTAAATAACCTCCCTAGCCTCCAAGCCACTACTACTAAATAACCACACTAGCCTCCAAGACACTACTACTACTAAATAACCCCACTAGCCTCCAAGCCAATACTACTAAAAAACCCCACTAGCCTCCAAGCCACTACTACTAAATCACCCACCCTAGCCTCCAAGCCAAAAGTACTAAATAACCCCCATAGCCTCCAAGCCACTACTAATAAATAACCCGATTAGCCTCCAAGCCACTACTACTACTAAATAACCCCCTAGACTCCCCAGCCTCCAAGCCACTACTACTAACCCTCCCAGCCTCCAAGCCACTACTACTAAATAACCCCACTAGCCTCCAAGCCACTACTACTACCGAATAACCCCACTAGCCACCAAGCCACTACTACTAAATAACCCCCCTAGCCTCCAAGCCACTACTACTACTAAATAACCCCACTAGCCTCCAAGCCAATACTACTAAATACCCCCCCCAGCCTTCAAACAACTACTACTAAATAACCCCCCTAGCCTCCAAGCCATTACTACTAAATAACCCCCCTAGCCTCCAAGCCACTACTACTACTAAATAACACAACTATCCTCCAAGCCAATACTAGTAAATAACCCCCCCAGCCTTCAAGCAACTACTACTAAATAACCCCCCAAGCCTCCAAGCCACTACTACTAAATAACCACACTAGCCTCCATACCACTACTACTAAATAACCCCCTAGCCTCCAAGCCACTACTACTACTAAATAATCCCACTAGCCTCCAAGCCAATACTACTAAATAACCCCCCAGCCTTCAAGCAACTACTACTAAATAACCCCTAGCCTCCAAGCCACTACAACTAAATATCCCCCTAACCTTCTCAACCTCCAAGCAACTACTACTAATTAAACTCCCTAGCCTCCAAGCCACTACTACTAAATAATCTCCCCAGCCTCCAAGCCACAACTACTAAATAATCTCCCTAGCCTCCAAGCCACTACTACTACTAAATAGCCCCCTAGCCTCCAAGCCACTACTACTACCGAATAACCCCACTAGCATCCAAGCCACTACTACTAAATAACCCCTCTAGACTCCAAGCCACTACTACTACTAAATAACACCACTAGCCTCCAAGCCAATACTAGTAAATAACCCCCCCAGCCTTCAAGCAACTACTACTAAATAACCCCACTAGCCTCCAAGCCACTACTACTAAATAACCCCCTAGCCTCCAAGCCACTACTACAACTAAATAACCCCACTAGCCTCCAAGCCAATACTACTAAATAACCCCCCAGCATTCAAGCAACTACTACTAAATAACCCCCCCAGCCTCCAAGCCACTACTACTACTAAATAACCTCCAAGCCACTCTATTACTAAATAACGTCCCTAGCCTCCAAGCCACTACTACTAAACAACCCCACTAGCCTCCAAGACACTACTACTACTAAATAACCTCACTAGCCTCCAAGCCACTACTACTACTACTAAATAACCTCCCTAGCCTCCAAGCCACTCTATTACTAAATAACCTCCCTAGCCTCCAAGCCACTACTACTAAATAACCCAACTAGCCTCCAAGACACTACTACTACTAAATAACCCCACTAGCCTCCAAGCCACTACTACTACTAAATAACCCCACTAGCCTCCAAGCCAATACTACTAAAAAACCCCACTAGCCTCCAAGCCACTACTACTAAATCACCCACCCTAGCCTCCAAGCCAAAAGTACTAAATAACCCCCTAGCCTCCAAGCCACTACTAATAAATAACCCGATTAGCCTCCAAGCCACTACTACTACTAAATAACCCCCCTAGACTCCCCAGCCTCCAAGCCACTACTACTAACCCTCCCAGCCTCCAAGCCACTACTACTACCGAATAACCCCACTAGCCTCCAAGCCACTACTACTAAATAACCCCCCTAGCCTCCAAGCCACTACTACTACTACTAAATAACACCACTAGCCTCCAAGCCAATACTAGTAAATAACCCCCCCAGCCTTCAAGCAACTACTACTAAATAACCCCACTAGCCTCCAAGCCACTACTACTAAATAACCCCCCTAGCCTCCAAGCCACTACTACAACTAAATATCCCCACTAGCCTCCAAGCCAATACTACTAAATAACCCCACCCAGCATTCAAGCAACTACTACTAAATAACCCCCTAGCCTCCAAGCCACTACAACTAAATATCCCCCCTAACCTCCTCAACCTCCAAGCCACTACGCCTAAATAACCCCCCCTAGCCTCCAAGCCACTACAACTAAATATCCCCCCTAACCTCCTTAACCTCCAAGCCACTACTACTAATTAAACTCCCTAGCCTCCAAGCCACTACTACTAAATAACACCACTAGCCTCCAAGCTACTACTACTACTAAATAACCCCCTAGCCTCCAAGCCACTACTAACAAATAACCCCCAAGACTCCCCAGCATCCAAGCCACTAATTCTAACCCCCAGCCTCCAAGCCACTACTACTAAACCAACCCAGCCTCCAAGCCACTACTACTAAATAACCCCCTAGCCTCCAAGCCACTACTACTACTAAATAACCCAACTAGCCTCCAAGCTACAACTACTAAATAACCCCCCTAGCCTCCAAGCCACTATGACTACAAAACAACCCCAATAGCCTCCAAACCATTAAATAACCCCCCTAGCCTCCAAGCCACTACTACTACTAAATAACCCCACTAGCCTCCAAGCTACAACTACTAAATAACCCCCTAGCCTCCAAGCCAATTCTACTAAATAACCACCCTAGCCTCCAAGCCACTACTACTAAATAACCCCACTAGCCTCCAAGCCACTACTACTAAATCACCCCACCTAGCCTCCAAGCCAAAAGTACTAAATAACCCCCCTAGCCTCCAAGCCACTACTAATAAATAACCCCATTAGCCTCCAAGCTACTACTACTACTAAATAACCCCCCTAGCCTCCAAGCCACTACTAATAAATAACCCCCAAAGACTCCCCAGCCTCCAAGCCACTACTACTAACCCCCAGCCTCCAAGTCAATACTACTAAACCCCCCAGCCTCCAAGCCACTACTACTAAATAACCCCTTAGCCTCCAAGCCACTACTACTACTAAATAACCCCAATACCCTCCAAGCTACAACTACTAAATAACCCCCCTAGCCTCCAAGCCACTACTACTAAATAGCCCCCTAGCCTCCAAGCCACTACTACTACCGAATAACCCCACTAGCCTCCAAGATACTACTACTAAATAACCCCCCTAGCCTCCAAGCCACTACTACTACTAAATAACACCACTAGCCTCCAAGCCAATACTAGTAAATAACCCCCCAGCCTTCAAGCAACTACTACTAAATAACCCCCCCAGCCTCCAAGCCACTACTACTAAATAACCCCACTAGCCTCCATGCCACTACTACTAAATAACCCCCCTAGCCTCCAAGCCACTACTACTACTAAATAACCCCACTAGCCTCCAAGCCAATACTACTAAATAACCCCCCTAGCCTCCAAGCCACTACAACTAAATATCCCCCCTAACCTCCTCAACCTCCAAGCAACTACTACTAATTAAACTCCCTAGCCTCCAAGCCACTACTACTAAATAATCTCCCTAGCCTCCAGGCCACAACTACTAAATAATCTCCCTAGCCTCCAAGCCACTACGACTACTAAACAACCCCACTAGCCTCCAAAACATGAAATAACCCCCCTAGCCTCCAAGCCACTACTACTACTAAATACCACCCCAGCCTCCAAGCCACAACTACTAAATAATCTCCCTAGCCTCCAAGCCACTACTACTACTAAATAGCCCCCTAGGCTCCAAGCCACTACTAATAAATAACCCCCCAAGCCTCCCCAGCCTCCAAGCCACTACTACTAACCCCCCCAGTCTCCAAGTCAATACTACTAAACCCCCCCAGCCTCACCACCACTACTACTAAATAACCCCTTAGCCTCCAAGCCACTACTACTACTAAATAACCCCACTAGCCTCCAAGCTACAACTACTAAATAACCCCCCTAGCCTCCAAGCCACTACTACTAAATAACCACCCTAGCCTCCAAGCCACTAGTACTACTAAATAACCCCCCTAGCCTCCAAGCCACTACGACAACTAAACAACCCCACTAGCCTCCAAACCATTAAATAACCCCCCTAGCCTCCAAACCACTACTACTAAATAAAACCCTAGCCTCCAAGCCACTACTACTAAATAACCACCCTAGCCTCCAAGCCACTACTACTAAATAACCCCCCCAGCCTCTAAGCCATTACTACTAAATGACCCCCTAGCCTCCACGCAACTACTAATAAATAACCCGTCTAGCCTCCGAGTCACTACTACTACTAAATAGCCCCCTAGCCTCCAAGCCACTATTACTACCGAATAACCCCACTAGCCTCCAAGTCACTACAACTGAATAACCCCTCTAGACTCCAAGCCACTACTACTACTAAATAACACCACTAGCCTCCAAGCCAATACTAGTAAATAACCCCCCCAGCCTTCAAGCAACTACTACTAAATAACCACACTAGCCTCCAAGCCACTACTACTAAATAACCCCCCTAGCCTCCAAGCCACTACTACAACTAAATAACCCCACTAGCCTCCAAGCCAAAACTACTAAATAACCCCCCCAGCATTCAAGCAACTATTACTAAATAACCCCCCTAGCCTCCAAGCCACAACTACTAAATAATCTCTCTAGCCTCCAAGCCAATACTAATACTAAATAACCTCCCAAGCCTCCAAGCCACTACTACTATTAAATAACCTCCAACCCACTCTATTACTAAATAACCTCCCTAGCCTCCAAGCCACTACTACTAAACAACCCCACTAGCCTCCAAGACACTACTACTATTAAATAACCCCACTAGCCTCCAAGCCACTACTACTACTAAATAACCCCACTAGCCTCCAAGCCAATACTACTAAAAAAAAACCCTATCCTCCAAGCCACTACTAATAAATAACCCGATTAGCCTCCAAGCCACTACTACTACTAAATAACCACCCTAGCCTCCAAGCCACTAGTACTACTAAATAACCCCCCTAGCCTCCAAGCCACTACGACAACTAAACAACCCCACTAGCCTCCAAACCATTAAATAACCCCCCTAGCCTCCAAACCACTACTACTAAATAAAACCCTAGCCTCCAAGCCACTACTACTAAATAACCACCCTAGCCTCCAAGCCACTACTACTAAATAACCCCCCCAGCCTCTAAGCCATTACTACTAAATGACCCCCTAGCCTCCACGCAACTACTAATAAATAACCCGTCTAGCCTCCGAGTCACTACTACTACTAAATAGCCCCCTAGCCTCCAAGCCACTACTACTACCGAATAACCCCACTAGCCTCCAAGTCACTACAACTGAATAACCCCTCTAGACTCCAAGCCACTACTACTACTAAATAACACCACTAGCCTCCAAGCCAATACTAGTAAATAACCCCCCCAGCCTTCAAGCAACTACTACTAAATAACCACACTAGCCTCCAAGCCACTACTACTAAATAACCCCCCTAGCCTCCAAGCCACTACTACAACTAAATAACCCCACTAGCCTCCAAGCCAAAACTACTAAATAACCCCCCCAGCATTCAAGCAACTATTACTAAATAACCCCTAGCCTCCAAGCCACAACTACTAAATAATCTCTCTAGCCTCCAAGCCAATACTAATACTAAATAACCTCCCAAGCCTCCAAGCCACTACTACTATTAAATAACCTCCAACCCACTCTATTACTAAATAACCTCCCTAGCCTCCAAGCCACTACTACTAAACAACCCCACTAGCCTCCAAGACACTACTACTACTAAATAACCCCACTAGCCTCCAAGCCAATACTACTAAAAAACCCCCCTATCCTCCAAGCCACTACTAATAAATAACCCGATTAGCCTCCAAGCCACTACTACTACTAAATAACCCCCTAGACTCCCCAGCCTCCAAGCCACTACTACTAACCCTCCCAGCCTCCAAGCCACTACTACTAAATAACCCCACTAGCCTCCAAGCCACTACTACTACCGAATAACCCCACTAGCCTCCAAGCCACTACTACTAAATAACCCCCCTAGCCTCCAAGCCACTACTACTACTAAATAACCCCACTAGCCTCCAAGCCAATACTACTAAATAACCCCCCTAGCCTCCAAGCCACTACAACTAAATATCCCCCTAACCTCCTCAACCTCCAAGCAACTACTACTAATTAAACTCCCTAGCCTCCAAGCCACTACTACTAAATAATCTCCCTAGCCTCCAAGCCACAACTACTAAATAATCTCCATAGCCTCCATGCCACTACTACTACTAAATAGCCCCCTAGCCTACAAGCCACTACTACTACCGAATAACCCCACTAGCCTCCAAGTCACTACAACTGAATAACCCCTCTAGACTCCAAGCCACTACTACTACTAAATAACACCACTAGCCTCCAAGCCAATACTAGTAAATAACCCCCCCCAGCCTTCAAGCAACTACTACTAAATAACCACACTAGCCTCCAAGCCACTACTACTAAATAACCCCACTAGCCTCCAAGCCAAAACTACTAAATAACCCCCCCAGCATTCAAGCAACTATTACTAAATAACCCCCCTAGCCTCCAAGCCACAACTACTAAATAATCTCTCTAGCCTCCAAGCCAATACTAATACTAAATAACCTCCCAAGCCTCCAAGCCACTACTACTATTAAATAACCTCCAACCCACTCTATTACTAAATAACCTCCCTAGCCTCCAAGCAACTACTACTAAACAACCCCACTAGCCTCCAAGACACTACTACTACTAAATAACCTCCCTAGCCTCCAAGCCACTACTACTACTAAATAACCTCCCTAGCCTCCAAGCCACTCTATTACAAAATAACCTCCCTAGCCTCCAAGCCACTACTACTAAATAACCACACTAGCCTCCAAGACACTACTACTACTAAAAAACCCCACTAGCCTCCAAGCCACTACTACTACTAAATAACCCCACTAGCCTCCAAGCCAATACTACTAAAAAACCCCACTTGACTCCAAGCCACTACTACTAAATCACCCACCCTAGCCTCCGAGCCAAAAGTACTAAATAACCCCCCTAGCCTCCAAGCCACTACTAATAAATAACCCGATTAGCCTCCAAGCCACTACTACTACTAAATAACCCCCCTAGACTCCCCAGCCTCCAAGCCACTACTACTAACCCTCCCAGCCTCCAAGCCACTACTACTAAATAACCCCACTAGCCTCCAAGCCACTACTACTACCGAATAACCCCACTAGCCTCCAAGCCACTACTACTAAATAACCCCACTTGCCTCCAAGCCACTACTACTACTAAATAAAACCACTAGCCTCCAAGCCAATACTAGTAAATAACCCCCCCAGCCTTCAAGCATCTACTACTAAATAACCCCACTAGCCTCCAAGCCACTACTACTAAATAACCCCCCTAGCCTCCAAGCCACTACTACAACTAAATAACCACCCCAGCCTCCAAGCCACTACTACTACTAAATAACACCCCTAGCCTCCAAGCCACTACAACTACTAAATAAAACCCTAGCCTCCAAGCCACTACTACTAAATAACCACAATAGCCTCCAAGCCACTACTACTAAATAACCCCCCAAGCCTCTAAGCCATTAATACTAAATAACCCCACTAGCCTCCATACCACTACTACTAAATAACCCCCCTAGCCTCCAAGCCACTACTACTACTAAATAACACCACTAGCCTCCAAGCCAATACTACTAAATAACCCCCCCAGAATTCAAGCAACTACTACTAAATAACCCCCCTAGCCTCCAAGCCACTACAACTAAATATCCCCCTAACCTCCTCAACCTCCAAGCATTAGCCTCCAAGCCACTACTACTACTAAATAAACCCAATAGTCTCCAAGCCACTACTACTACTAAATAACCCCACTAGCCTCCAAGCCACTACTACTACTAAATAACCCCACTAGCCTCCAAGCCACTACTACTACTAAATAGCCCCCTAGCCTCCAAACCACTACTACTACTAAATAGCCCCCTAGCCTCCAAGCCACTACTACTACCGAATAACCCCACTAGCATCCAAGTCACTACTACTACTAAATAACCCTCCTAGCCTCCAAGCCACTACTACTAAATAACCCCACTAGCCTCCAAGCCACTACACGTACTACTAAATAACCCCACTAGCCTCCAAGCCACTACTAATAAATAACCCCCCTAGCCTCCAAGACATTACTACTAAATAACCCCCCTAGCCTCCAAGCCACTACTACAACTATATAACCCCACTAGCCTCCAAGCCAATACTACTAAATAACCCCCCCAGCATTCAAGCAACTACTACTAAATAACCCCCCTAGCCTCCAAGCCACAACTACTAAATAATCTCTCTAGCCTCCAAACCAATACTAATACTAAATAACCTCCCAAGCCTCCAAGCCACTACTACTATTAAATAACCTCCAACCCACTCTATTACTAAATAACCTCCCTAGCCTCCAAGCCACTACTACTAAACAACCCCACTAGCCTCCAAGACACTACTACTACTAAATAACCCCACTAGCCTCCAAGCCACTACTACTACTAAATAACCCCCCTAGCCTCCAAGCCACTACTAATAAATAACCCGATAAGTCTCCAAGCCACTACTACTACTAAATAACCCCCCTAGACTCCCCAGCCTCCAAGCCACTACTACTAACCCTCCCAGCCTCCAAGCCACTACTACTAAATAACCCCACTAGCCTCCAAGCCACTACTACTAAATCACCCCCCCCAGCCTCCAAGCCAAAAGTACAAAATAATCCCCAAGCCTCCAAGCCACTACTAATAAATAACCCCATTAGCCTCCAAGCCACTACTACTACTAAATAAACCCACTAGTCTCCAAGCCACTACTACTACTAAATAACCCCACTAGCCTCCAAGCCACTACTACTACTAAATAACCCCACTAGCCTCCAAGCCACTACTACTACTAAATAGCCCCCTAGCCTCCAAGCCACTACTACTACCGAATAACCCCACTAGCCTCCAAGCCACTACTACTACTACTAAATAACCCCACGAGCCTCCAAGTTACTACTACTAAATAACCCCTAGCCTCCAAGCCATTACTACTAAATGACCCCACTAGCCTCCAAGCTACTACTAGTAAATAACCCCCTAGCCAAAAGTACTAAATAACCCCCCTAGCCTCCAAGCCACTACTAATAAATAACCCCATTAGCCTCCAAGCTACTACTACTACTAAATATCCCCCCTAACCTCCTCAACCTCCAAGCAACTACTACTAATTAAACTCCCTAGCTTCCAAGCCACTACTACTAAATAATATCCCTAGCCTCCAAGCCACAACTACTAAATAATCTCCCTAGCCTCCAAGCCACTACTACTACTAAATAGCCCCCTAGCCTCCAAGCCACTACTACTACCGAATAACCCCACTAGCCTCCAAGCCACTACTACTAAATAACCCCAATAGACTCCAAGCCACTACTACTACTAAATAACACCACTAGCCTCCAAGCCAATACTAGTAAATAACCCTCCCAGCCTTCAAGCAACTACTACTAAATAACCCCACAAGCCTCCAAGCCACTACTACTAAATAACCCCCCTAGCCTTCAAGCCACGACCACAACTAAATAACCCCACTAGCCTCCAAGCCAATACTACTAAATAACCCCCCCAGCATTCAAGCAACTACTACTAAATAACCCCCCTAGCCTCCAAGCCACAACTACTAAATAATCTCTCTAGCCTCCAAGCCACTACTAATACTAAATAGCCTCCCAAGCCTCCAAGACACTACCACTACTAAATAACCTCCAAGCCACTCTATTACTAAATAACCTCCCTAGCCTCCAAGCCACTACTACTACTAAATAACCTCCCTAGCCTGAAAGCCACTCTATTACTAAATAACCTCCCTAGCCTCCAAGCCACTACTACTAAATAACCCCACTAGCCTCCAAGACACTACTACTACTAAATAACCCCACTAGCCTCCAAGCCACTACTACTACTAAATAACCCCACTAGCCTCCAAGCCACTACTACTAAATCACCCACCCTAGCCTCCAAGCCAAAAGTACTAAATAACCCCCCTAGCCTCCAAGCCACTACTAATAAATAACCCGATTCGTTCTCCAAGCCACTACTACTACTAAATACCCCCCCTAGCCTCCAAGCAACAACTACTAAATAATCTCTCTAGCCTCCAAGCCACTACTAATACTAAATAACCTCCCAAGCCTCCAAGCCACTACTAATACTAAATAACCTCCAAGCCACTCTATTACTAAATAACCTCCCTAGCCTCCAAGCCACTACTACTAAACAACCCCACTAGCCTCCAAGACACTACTACTACTAAATAACCTCCCTAGCCTCCAAGCCACTACTACTACTAAATAACCTCCCTAGCCTCCAAGCCACTCTATTACTAAATAACCTCCCTAGCCTCCAAGCCACTACTACTAAACAACCCCACTAGACTCCAAGACACTACTACTACTAAATAACCCCACTAGCCTCCAAGCCACTACTACTACTAAATAACCCCACTAGCCTCCAAGCCAATACTACTAAAAAAAACTAATAGCCTCCAAGCCACTACTACTAAATCACCCCCCCTAGCCTCCAAGCCAAAAGTACTAAATAACCCCCCTAGCCTCCAAGCCACTACTAATAAATAACCCGATAAGTCTCCAAGTCACTACTACTACTAAATAACCCCCGTAGACTCCCCCGCCTCCAAGCCACTACTACTAACCCTCCCAGCCTCCAAGCCACTACTACTAAATAACCCCACTAGCCTCCAAGCCACTACTACTAAATCACCCCCCCCAGCCTCCAAGCCAAAAGTACAAAATAATCCCCCAAGCCTCCAAGCCACTACTAATAAATAACCCCATTAGCCTCCAAGCCACTACTACTACTAAATAAACCCAATAGTCTCCAAGCCACTACTACTACTAAATAACCCCACTAGCCTCCAAGCCACTACTACTACTAAATAACCCCACTAGCCTCCAAGCCACTACTACTACTAAATAGCCCCCTAGCCTCCAAGCCACTACTACTACCGAATAACCCCACTAGCCTCCAAGCCACTACTACTACTACTAAATAACCCCACGAGCCTCCAAGCTACTACTACTAAATAACCCCCTAGCCTCCAAGCCATTACTACTAAATGACCCCACTAGCCTCCAAGCCACTACTACTAAATCACCCCCCTAGCCAAAAGTACTAAATAACCCCCCTAGCCTCCAAGCCACTACTAATAAATAACCCCATTAGCCTCCAAGCTACTACTACTACTAAATATCCCCCCTAACCTCCTCAACCTCCAAGCAACTACTACTAATTAAACTCCCTAGCTTCCAAGCCACTACTACTAAATAATATCCCTAGCCTCCAAGCCACAACTACTAAATAATCTCCCTAGCCTCCAAGCCACTACTACTACTAAATAGCCCCCTAGCCTCCAAGCCACTACTACTACCGAATAACCCCACTAGACTCCAAACCACTACTACTAAATAACCCCAATAGACTCCAAGCCACTACTACTACTAAATAACACCACTAGCCTCCAAGCCAATACTAGTAAATAACCCTCCCAGCCTTCAAGCAACTACTACTAAATAACCCCACAAGCCTCCAAGCCACTACTACTAAATAACCCCCCTAGCCTTCAAGCCACGACCACAACTAAATAACCCCACTAGCCTCCAAGCCAATACTACTAAATAACCCCCCAGCATTCAAGCAACTACTACTAAATAACCCCCTAGCCTCCAAGCCACAACTACTAAATAATCTCTAGCCTCCAAGCCACTACTAATACTAAATAGCCTCCCAAGCCTCCAAGCCACTACCACTACTAAATAACCTCCAAGCCACTCTATTACTAAATAACCTCCCTAGCCTCCAAGCCACTACTACTACTAAATAACCTCCCTAGCCTGAAAGCCACTCTATTACTAAATAACCTCCCTAGCCTCCAAGCCACTACTACTAAATAACCCCACTAGCCTCCAAGACACTACTACTACTAAATAACCCCACTAGCCTCCAAGCCACTACTACTACTAAATAACCCCACTAGCCTCCAAGCCACTACTACTAAATCACCCACCCTAGCCTCCAAGCCAAAAGTACTAAATAACCCCCCTAGCCTCCAAGCCACTACTAATAAATAACCCGATTCGTCTCCAAGCCACTACTACTACTAAATAACCCCCCTAGCCTCCAAGCAACAACTACTAAATAATCTCTCTAGCCTCCAAGCCACTACTAATACTAAATAACCTCCCAAGCCTCCAAGCCACTACTAATACTAAATAACCTCCAAGCCACTCTATTACTAAATAACCTCCCTAGCCTCCAAGCCACTACTACTAAACAACCCCACTAGCCTCCAAGACACTACTACTACTACTAAATAACCTCCCTAGCCTCCAAGCCACTACTACTACTAAATAACCTCCCTAGCCTCCAAGCCACTCTATTACTAAATAACCTCCCTAGCCTCCAAGCCACTACTACTAAACAACCCCACTAGCCTCCAAGACACTACTACTACTAAATAACAACAATAGCCTCCAAGCCACTAATACTACTAAATAACCCCACTAACCTCCAAGCCAATACTACTAAAAAAAACTAATAGCCTCCAAGCCACTACTACTAAATCACCCCCCCTAGCCTCCAAGCCAAAAGTACTAAATAACCCCCCTAGCCTCCAAGCCACTACTAATAAATAACCCGATAAGTCTCCAAGTCACTACTACTACTAAATAACCCCCGTAGACTCCCCGGCCTCCAAGCCACTACTACTAACCCTCCCAGCCTCCAAGCCACTACTACTAAATAACCCCACTAGCCTCCAAGCCACTACTACTAAATCACCCCCCCCCAGCCTCCAAGCCAAAAGTACAAAATAATCCCCCAAGCCTCCAAGCCACTACTAATAAATAACCCCATTAGCCTCCAAGCCACTACTACTACTAAATAAACCCAATAGTCTCCAAGCCACTACTACTACTAAATAACCCCACTAGCCTCCAAGCCACTACTACTACTAAATAACCCCACTAGCCTCCAAGCCACTACTACTACTAAATAGCCCCCTAGCCTCCGAGCCACTACTACTACCGAATAACCCCACTAGCCTCCAAGCCACTACTACTACTACTAAATAACCCCACGAGCCCCAAGCTACTACTACTAAATAACCCCTAGCCTCCAAGCCATTACTACTAAATGACCCCACGAGCCTCCAAGCTACTACTAGTAAATAACCCCCTAGCCAAAAGTACTAAATAACCCCCCTAGCCTCCAAGCCACTACTAATAAATAACCCCATTAGCCTCCAAGCTACTACTACTACTAAATATCCCCTAACCTCCTCAACCTCCAAGCAACTACTACTAATTAAACTCCCTAGCTTCCAAGCCACTACTACTAAATAATATCCCTAGCCTCCAAGCCACAACTACTAAATAATCTCCCTAGCCTCCAAGCCACTACTACTACTAAATAGCCCCCTAGCCTCCAAGCCACTACTACTACCGAATAACCCCACTAGCCTCCAAGCCACTACTACTAAATAACCCCTCTAGACTCCAAGCCACTACTACTACTAAATAACACCACTAGCCTCCAAGCCAATACTAGTAAATAACCCCCCCCAGCCTTCAAGCAACTACTACTAAATAACCCCACAAGCCTCCAAGCCACTACTACTAAATAACCCCCCTAGCCTTCAAGCCACGACCACAACTAAATAACCCCACTAGCCTCCAAGCCAATACTACTAAATAACCCCCCCAGCATTCAAGCAACTACTACTAAATAACCCCCCCTAGCCTCCAAGCCACAACTACTAAATAATCTCTCTAGCCTCCAAGCCACTACTAATACTAAATAGCCTCCCAAGCCTTCAAGCCACTACTACTACTAAATAACCTCCAAGCCACTCTATTACTAAATAACCTCACTAGCCTCCAAGCCACTACTACTACTAAATAACCTCCCTAGCCTGAAAGCCACTCTATTACTAAATAACCTCCCTAGCCTCCAAGCCACTACTACTAAATAACCCCCATAGCCTCCAAGACACTACTACTACTAAATAACCCAACTAGCCTCCAAGCCAATACTACTAAAAAACCCCACTAGCCTCCAAGCCACTACTACTAAATCACCCACCCTAGCCTCCAAGCCAAAAGTACTAAATAACCCCCCTAGCCTCCAAACCACTACTAATAAATAACCCCATTAGCCTCCAAGCCACTACTACTACTAAATAACCCCACTAGCCTCCAAGCCACTACTACTACCGAATAACCCCACTAGCCTCCAAGCCACTACTACTAAATAATCCCCTAGCCTCCAAGCAACTACTACTACTAAATACCACCACTAGCCTCCAAGCCAATACTAGTAAATAACCCCCCCAGCCTTCAAGCAACTACTACTAAATAACCCCACTAGCCTCCAAGCCACTACTACTAAATAACCCCCCTAGCCTCCAAGCAACTACTACTACTAAATAACACCACTAGCCTCCAAGCCAATACTAGTAAATAACCCCCACAGCATTCAAGCAACTACTACTAAATAACCCCCCTAGCCTCCAAGCCACAACTACTAAATAATCTCTCTAGTCTCCAAGCCACTACTTATACTAAATAACCTCCCAAGCCTCCGAAGTCACTAATACTACTAAATAACCTCCAAGCCACTCTATTACTAATTAACCTCCCTAGCCTCCAAGCACTACTACTAAACAACCCCATTAGCCTCCAAGACACTACTACTACTAAATAACCTCCCTAGCCTCCAAGCCACTACTACTACTAAATAACCTCCATAGCCTCCAAGCCAGTCTATTACTAAATAACCTCCCTAGCCTCCAAGCCACTACTACTAAATAACCCCACTAGCCTCCAAGACACTACTACTACTAAATAACCCCACTAGCCTCCAAGCCACTACTACTACTAAATAACCCCACTAGCCTCCAAGCCAATACTACTAAAAAAACCCACTAGCCTCCAAGCCACTACTACTAAATCACCACCCCCCTAGCCTCCAAGCCAAAAGTACTAAATAACCCCCCTAGCCTCCAAGCCACTACTAATAAATAACCCGATTAGCCTCCAAGCCACTACTACTACTAAATAACCCCACTAGCCTCCAAGCCACTACTACTAAATCACCCACCCTAGCCTCCAAGCCAAAAGTACTAAATAACCCCCCTAGCCTCCAAACCACTACTAATAAATAACCCCATTAGCCTCCAAGCCACTACTACTACTAAATAACCCCACTAGCCTCCAAGCCACTACTACTACCGAATAACCCCACTAGCCTCCAAGCCACTACTACTAAATAATCCCCTAGCCTCCAAGCAACTACTACTACTAAATACCACCACTAGCCTCCAAGCCAATACTAGTAAATACCCCCCCAGCCTTCAAGCAACTACTACTAAATAACCCCACTAGCCTCCAAGCCACTACTACTAAATAACCCCCCTAGCCTCCAAGCAAATACTACTACTAAATAACACCACTAGCCTCCAAGCCAATACTAGTAAATAACCCCCACAGCATTCAAGCAACTACTACTAAATAACCCCCCTAGCCTCCAAGCCACAACTACTAAATAATCTCTCTAGTCTCCAAGCCACTACTTATACTAAATAACCTCCCAAGCCTCCGAAGTCACTAATACTACTAAATAACCTCCAAGCCACTCTATTACTAATTAACCTCCCTAGCCTCCAAGCACTACTACTAAACAACCCCATTAGCCTCCAAGACACTACTACTACTAAATAACCTCCCTAGCCTCCAAGCCACTACTACTACTAAATAACCCTCCCTAGCCTCCAAGCCACTACTACTAAATAACCCCACTAGCCTCCAAGACACTACTACTACTAAATAACCCCACTAGCCTCCAAGCCACTACTACTACTAAATAACCCCACTAGCCTCCAAGCCAATACTACTAAAAACCCCACTAGCCTCCAAGCCACTACTACTAAATCACCACCCCCCTAGCCTCCAAGCCAAAAGTACTAAATAACCCCCTAGCCTCCAAGCCACTACTAATAAATAACCCGATTAGCCTCCAAGCCACTACTACTACTAAATAACCCCACTAGCCTCCAAGCCACTACTACTAAATCACCCACCCTAGCCTCCAAGCCACAAGTACTAAATAACCCCCTAGCCTCCAAACCACTACTAATAAATAACCCCATTAGCCTCCAAGCCACTACTACTACTAAATAACCCCACTAGCCTCCAAGCCACTACTACTACCGAATAACCCCACTAGCCTCCAAGCCACTACTACTAAATAATCCCCTAGCCTCCAAGCCACTACTACTAAATACCACCACTAGCCTCCAAGCCCATACTAGTACATAACCCCCAGCCTCCTCCAAGCCACTACTACTAAATAACCCCCCTAGCCTCCAAGCCACTACTACTAAATAACCCCTAGCCTCCAAGCCAACTACTACTACATAACCCCACTCCAGCCTCCAAGCCAATACTACTAACAACCCCACAGCATTCAAGCCACTACTACTAAATAACCCCCTAGCCTCCAAGCCACAACTACTAAATAACCCCCTAGCCTCCAAGTCACTACTACTACTAAATAACCCCCACTAGCCTCCGAAGCCACTACTACTACTAAACAACCCCTTTCCAAGCCACTCTACTACTAAATAACCCCCTAGCCTCCAAGCACTACTACTAAACAACCCCATTAGCCTCCAAGAAGCTACCACTACACTAACCCCCTAGCCTCCAAGCCACTACTACGACTAAATAACCCCCCTAGCCTCCAAGCCAGTCTACTACTAAATAACCCCCCTAGCCTCCAAGCCACTAACAAATAACCCCACTAGCCTCCAAGCCACTACTACTACCAACTAACCCCCCCAGCCTCCAAGCCACTACTACTAAATAACCCCACTAGCCTCCAAGCCACACTACTACTAAATAACCCCACTAGCCTCCAAGCCACTACTACTAAATAACCCCCAGCCCCAAGCCAACTAAATAACCCCCCCAGCCTCCAAGCCACTACTACTAAATAACCCCACTAGCCTCCAAGCCACTACACACTAAACACCCCAAAGCCACTACTACTAAATAACCCCCCAGCCTCCAAGCCACTACTACTAAACCACCCCACTAGCCTCCAAGCCACTACTACTAACCAACCCCCATAGCCTCCAAGCCACTACTACTAAATAACCCCCCTAGCCTCCAAGCCACTACTACTACCAAATAACCCCCTAGCCTCCAAGCCACTACTACTAAACCACCCCACTAGCCTCCAAGCCACTACTACTACTAAATAACCCCCTAGCCTCCAAGCCACTACTACTAAAAACACCCCTAGCCTCCAAGCCACTACAAATAACCCCCTAGCCTCCAAGCCACTACTACTAAAAACCCCCCTAGCCTCCAACACCACTAAAAACCCCTAGCCTCCAAACAACTACTGCAACTAAAAACCCCACTAGCCTCCAAGCCACTACTACTAAATAACCCCCCAGCCTCCAAGCCACTACTACAAATAACCCCCCTAGCCTCCAAGCCACTACTACTAAATACCCCCTAGCCTCCAAGCCACTACTACTAAACAACCCCCCTAGCCTCCAAGCCACTACTACTAAATAACCCCCTAGCCTCCAAGCCACTACTACTAAATAACCCCTAGCCTCCAAGCCACTACTACTAAACAACCCCCCCAGCCTCCAAGCCACTACTACTAAATAACCCCCCAGCCTCCAAGCCACTACAACAAATCACCCCCTAGCCTCCAAGCCACTACTACTAAACCCCCCCTAGCCCCCAAGCCACTACTACTAAATCAGCCCCCCATAGCCTCCAAGCCACTACTACTAAATCAGCACCCCTAGCCTCCAAGTCACTACTACTAAATAACCCCCTAGCCTCCAAACCACTAAAGAACCCCCGAGCCTCCAAGCCACTACTACTAAATCAGCCCCCTAGCCTCCAAGCCACTACTACTAAATAACCCCCAGCCTCCAAGCCACAACTACCAAATAACCCCCTAGCCTCCAAGCCACTACTACTAAATAACCCCCCAGCCTCCAAGCCACTACTACCAAATAACCCCCCAGCCTCCAAGCCACTACTACTAAATAACCCCCTAGCCTCCAAGCCACTACTACTAAATAACCCCCCTAGCCTCCAAGCCACTACTACTAAATAACCCCCCAGCCTCCAAGCCACTACTACTAAATAACCCCCCTAGCCTCCAAGCCACTACTACTAAATAACCCCCCTAGCCTCCAAGCCACTACAACTAAATCACCCCCATAGCCTCCAAGCCACTACTACTAACCCCCCCTAGCCTCCAAGCCACTACTACTAAATCAGCCCACCCTAGCCTCCAAGCCACTACTACTAAATCAGCCCCCCTAGCCTCCAAGCCACTACTACTAAAAAACCCCTAGCCTCCAAGCCACTACTACTACACAACCCCCTAGCCTCCAAGCCACTACTACTACAAATAACCCCACCTCAGCCTCCAAGCCACTACTACTAAATAACCCCGCCAAACAACCCCTAGCCTCCAAGCCACTACTACTACTAAATAACCCCACTAGCCTCCAAGCCACTACTACTAAATAACCCCCTAGCCTCCAAACCACTAAACAACCCCCTAGCCTCCAAGCCACTACTACTAGAATAACCCCCTAGCCTCCAAGCCACTACTACTACTAAATAACCCCACTAGCCTCCAAGCCACTACTACTAAATAACCCCACGCCCAAACCACTAAATAACCCCCTAGCCTCCAAGCCACAACTACTAAACAACCCCCAGCCTCCAAGCCACTACTACTAAACCACCCCACTAGCCTCCAAGCCACTACTACTAAATAACCCCACCAAACCTCCAAGCCACTACTACTGAATAACCCCCAGCCTCTCCAAGCCACTGCTACTAAACCCAAGCCACCCAAAACCCCCTAGCCCCCAAGCCTCTACTACTAAATAACCCCCTAGCCTCCAAGCCACTACTACTAAATAACCCCCCTCAGCCTCCAAGCCACTACTACTAAATAACCCCACTAGCCTCCAAGCCACTACTACTACTAAATAACCCCACTAGCCTCCAAGCCACTACTACTACTAAATAACCCCACTAGCCTCCAAGCCAATACCACTAAATAACCCCACTAGCCTCCAAGCCACTACTACTAAATAACCCCCCTAGCCTCCAAGCCACCACTACTAAATAACCCCCTAGCCTCCAAGCCCACTACTACTAAATGACACCCCAGCCTCCAAGCCACTACTACTAAATAACCCCCCAGCCTCCAAGCCACTACTACTACTAAATAACCCCCTAGCCTCCAAGCCACTACAACTACTAAATAACCCCCTAGCCTCCAAGCCACTGCTACTAAATAACCCCACTAGCCTCCAAGCCACTACTACTAAATAACCCCCTAGCCTCCAAGCCACTACTACTAAATAACCCCCCTAGCCTCCAAGCCACTACTACTAAATAACCCCCTAGCCTCCAAGCACACTACTACTAAATAACCCCCTAGCCTCCAAGCCACTACTACAAAATAACCCCCCCTAGCCTCCAAGCCACTACTACTAAATAACCCCCCTAGCCTCCAAGCCACTACTACTAACCCCCCAGCCCCAAGCATACACCAAATAACCCCTAGCCTCCAAGCCACTACTACTAAATAACCCCCCAGCCTCCAAGCCACTACTACAAAATAACCCCACTAGCCTCCAAGCCACTACTACTAAATAACCCCCCTAGCCTCCAAGCCACACTACTAAACCCCCCAGCCCCAGCTACTACCAAATAACCCCCTAGCCTCCAAGCCACTACTACTAAATAACCCCCCAGCCTCCAAGCCACTACTACTAAATAACCCCCTAGCCTCCAAGCCACTACTACTACAATAACCCCACTAGCCTCCAAGCCACATACTACTAAATAACCCCCCAGCCTCCAAGCCACTACTACTAAATAACCCCCCCTAGCCTCCAAGCCACTACTACTAAACACCACCCTAGCCTCCAAGCCACTACTACTAAATGACCCCCCCAGCTCTTCCCAAGCACTACTAAACAAAATAACCCCCGAGCCTCCAAGCCACTACAACTAAATACCCCCCTAGCCTCCAAGCCACTACAACTAAACAACCCCCAGCCCCTCAAACCTCCAAGCCCCTACTACTAAATAACCCCCCTAGCCTCCAAGCCACTACTACTAAATAACCCCCCTAGCCTCCAAGCCACTCTATTACTAAATAACCCCCTAGCCTCCAAGCCACTACTACTACTAAATAACCCCCCTAGCCTCCAAGCCACTACTACTACTACTAAATAACCCCACTAGCCTCCAAGCCACTACTACTACTAAATAACCCCACTAGCCTCCAAGCCACTACTACTACTAAATAACCCCACTAGCCTCCAAGCCACTACTACTAAATAACCCCCTAGCCTCCAAGCCACTACTACTAAATAACCCCCTAGCCTCCAAGCCACTACTAATAAACAACCCCATTAGCCTCCAAGCCACTACTACTACTAAATAACCCCCCAGCCTCCAAGCCACCACTACTAAATAACCCCCAGCCTCCAAGCCACTACTACTACTAAATAACCCCCTAGCCTCCAAGCCACACTACTAAATAACCCCACTAGCCTCCAAGCCACTACTACTAAATAGCCCACTAGCCTCCAAGCCACTACTACTACAATAACCCCACTAGCCTCCAAGCCACTACTACTAAATAACCCCCTAGCCTCCAAGCACACTACTACTAAAAACACCCCAGCCTCCAAGCACTACTACTAAATAACCTCCCTAGCCTCCAAGCCACTACTACTACTAAATAACCCCTAGCCTCCAAGCCACTACCTACTAAATAACCCCCTAGCCTCCAAGCCACTACTACTAAACAACCCCACTAGCCTCCAAGCCACTACCACTAAATAACCCCCTAGCCTCCAAGCCACTACTACTAAATAACCCCACTAGCCTCCAAGCCACTACTACTAAATAACCCCCTAGCCTCCAAGCCACCTACTACTAAATAACCCCCCCAGCCTCCAAGCCACTACTACTAAATAACCCCCTAGCCTCCAAGCCACTACTACTAAATAACCCCACTAGCCTCCAAGCCACTACTACTAACACCCCCCTAGCCTCCAAGCCACTACTACTAAATAACCCCCTAGCCTCCAAGCCACTACTACTAAATAACCCCCCTAGCCTCCAAGCCACTACTACTAAATAACCCCCTAGCCTCCAAGCCACTACTACTAAATAACCCCACTAGCCTCCAAGCCACACTACTAAACCCCAGCCCCCAGCACTACTAAACAACCCCTAGCCTCCAAGCCACTACTACTAAATAACCCCCTAGCCTCCAAGCCACTACTACTAAATAACCCCACTAGCCTCCAAGCCACTACTACTACTAAATAACCCCACTAGCCTCCAAGCCACTACTACTAAATAACCTCCCCAGCCTCCAAGCAACTACTACTAAATAACCCCCCTAGCCTCCAAGCACTACTACTAAATAACCCCCCAGCCTCCAAGCCACTACTACTAAATAACCCCCAGCATCCAAGCCACTACTATAAACAAAAAACCCCCTAGCCTCCAAGCCACTACTACTAAATACCCCCCTAGCCTCCAAGCCACTACACTACTAAATAACCCCTAGCCCCCACCCCAAGCCACTACTACTAAATAACCTCCCTAGCCTCCAAGCCACTACTACTAAATAAACCCCCCTAGCCTCCAAGCCACTACTATTACTAAATAACCTCCCTAGCCTCCAAGCCACTACTACTACTAAATAACCTCCCTAGCCTCCAAGCCAGTCTATTACTAAATAACCTCCCTAGCCTCCAAGCCACTACTACTAAATAACCCCACTAGCCTCCAAGACACTACTACTACTAAATAACCCCACTAGCCTCCAAGCCACTACTACTACTAAATAACCCCACTAGCCTCCAAGCCAATACTACTAAAAAACAACACTAGCCTCCAAGCCACTACTACTAAATCACCCACCCTAGCCTCCAAGCCAAAAGTACTAAATAACCCCCCTAGCCTCCAAGCCACTACTAATAAATAACCCGATTAGCCTCCAAGCCACTACTACTACTAAATACGCCCCTAGACTCCCCAGCCTCCAAGCCACTACTACTAACCCTCCCAGCCTCCAAGCCACTACTAATAAATAACCCCTAGCCTCCCCGCCTCCAAGCCACTACTACTAACCCCCAGCCTCCAAGCCACAACTACTAAACCCCCTCCAGCCTCCAAGCCACTACTACTACTAAATAACCCGCCTAGCCTCCAAGTCACTACTACTACTAAATAGCCCCCTAGCCTCCGAGCCACTACTACTACCGAATAACCCCACTAGCCTCCAAGCCCACTACTACTACTAAATAACCCCACGAGCCTCCAAGCCACTACTACTACTAAATAACCCCACTAGCCTCCAAGCCACAACTACTAAATAACCCCCCTAGCCTCCAAGCCACTACTACTAAATAACCCCCCTAGCCCCAAGCCACTACTACTACTAAATAACCCTCTAGCCTCCAAGCCACTACTACTACTAAACAAACCCACTAGCCTCCAAGCCATTAAAGAACCCCCTCAGCCCCAAGCCACTGCTACTACTAAATACCACCCCAGCCTCCAAGTCACTACTACTACTAAATAACCACCCTAGCCTCCAAGCCACTACTACTAAATACCCCCCCAGCCTCTAAGCCATTACTACTAAATAACCCCCTAGTCTCAACGCCACTACTAGTAAATAACTTGTCTAGCCTCAAAGTCACTACTACTACTAAATAGCCCCCTAGCCTCCAAGCCACTACTACTACTAAATAACCCTCCTAGCCTCCAAGCCACTACTACTAAATAACCCCACTAGCCTCCAAGCCACTACCATACTACTAAATAACCCCACTAGCCTCCAAGCCACTACTAATAAATAACCCCCTAGCCTCCAAGCCATTACTACTAAATAACCCCACTAGCCTCCAAGCCACTACTACTAAATCACCCCCCCTAGCCTCCAAGCCAAAAGTACTAAATAACCCCTAGCCTCCAAGCCACAACTAATAAATAACCCCATTAGCCTCCAAGCCACTACTACTACTAAATAACCCCCTAGCCTCCAAGCCACTACTACTGAATAACCCCCCCAGCCTCCAAGCCATTACTACTAAATAACCCCACTAGCCTCCAAGCCACTACTACTAAATCACCCCCCTAGCCCCAAGCCAAAAGTACAAATAACCACCCAGCCTCCAAGCCACTACTAATAAATGACCCCCTAGCCTCCATCCCCACTACAAATACATAACCCCCCTAGCCTCCCCAGCCTCCAAGCCACACTACTAACCCCCTAGCCTCCAAGCCACTACTACTAAACCCCAGTCCGGCCACTACTACTAAATAACCCCCTAGCCTCCAAGTCACTACTACTACTAAATAACCCCACTAGCCTCCAAGCCACTACTACAACGAAATAACCCTATTAGCCTCCATGCCACTACTACTAAATAACCCCCTAGCCTCCAAGCCACTACTACCACTAAATAACCCCACTAGCCTCCAAGCTACTACACTAACCCCCCTAGCCTCCAACTAACTACTACGACTCAACAACCTCTATAGCCTCCCAGCCACTACTACTAAATAAACCCCCCTAGCCTCCAAACCACTAAATAACCCCCTTAGCCTCCAAGCCACTACTACTACCACTAAATCCCCCCCCAGCCCAAGCCACTACTACTAAATAACCCTAGCCTCCAAGCAACTACCACTAAATAACCCCCCTAAGCCCCCAAGCCAGCACTACTAAATAACCCCTTAGCCTCCAGCAACTAAATAACCCCACCCAGCCTCCAAGCCACTACAACAAAATAACCCCCAGCCACCAAGCCACAAAACTAAATCATCCCCAAAGCCACTACTACTAAACACCCCCCAAGCCTCCAAGCCATTACTACTAAACCCCCCACGCCTCCAAGCCACTACTACTAACCCCCCCCATAGCCTCCAAGCCACTACAACTAAATTTGCCCCCCTAGCCTCCAAGCCACTACTACTACCAAATAACCCCCAACAGCCCCCAAGCCACTACTACTAAATCACCCCCGTAGCCTCCAAGCCACTACTACTACTAAATACCCCCAGCCTGCAAGCCACAACTACTAAAAACACCCCCAGCCTCCAAACCACTAAATAACCCCCTAGCCTCCAAGCCACTACTACTAAATAACCCACCTAGCCTCCAAACAACTAAATAACCCCCTAGCCTGCAAACAACTACGGAAACTAAATAACCCCACTAGCCTCCAAGCCACCACAACTAAATAACCCCCCGCCTCCAAGCCACAACTTCAAATAACCACGTTGCCTCCAAGCCACTACTACTAAATACCCCCTACCCTCCAAGCCACTACTACTAAAAACCCCCCCTGGCCTCCAAGCCACTACTACTAAATAATCCCCTTTAGCCTCCAAGCCACTACTACTAAACAACCCCCCTAGCCTTCCAAGCCACTACTACTAAATAAACCCCCCCAGCCTTCAAGCCACTACTACTAAATAACCCCCCAGCCTCCAAGCCACGTACTACAAATCATCCCCATAGCCTCAAAGCCACTACTACTAAACCCTCCACTAGCCTCCAAGCCACTACTACTAAATCAGCCCCCCCTAGCCTCCAAGCCACTACTACTAAATCAGCACCCCCTAGCCTCCAAGCCACTACTACTAAATAACCCCCCTACCTCCAAACCACTAAAGAACCCCCCGAGCTTCCAAGCCACTACTACTAAATCAGCCCCCCCTAGCCACCAAGCCACTACTACTAAATAACCCCCAGCCTCCAAGCCACAACTTCCAAATAACCACCCTGCCTCCAAGCCACTACTACTAAATAACCCCCCCCAGCCTCCAAGCCACTACTACCAAATTAACCCCCCCAGCCTCCAAGCCACTACTACTAAATAACCCCCCAGCCTCCAAGCCACTACTACTAAATAACCCTCCCAGCCTCCAAGCCACTACTACTAAATAACCCCCAGCCTCCAAGCCACTACTACTAAATAAACCCCCAGCCTCCAAGCCACTACTACTAAATACCCCACTAGCCTCAAAGCCACTACTACTAACCACTAGCCTCCAAGTCACTACTACTAAATAACCCCCTAGCCTCCAAGCCACTACTACTAAATAACCCCTTAGCCTCCAAGCCACTACTACTAAATAACCCCCCTAGCCTCCAAGCCACTAACTACTAAATAACCCCTGCCCCAAGCCACTACTACTAAATAACCCCTAGCTCAAACCACTAAATAACCCCCCTAGCCTCCAAGCCACTACTACTACAAATAACCCCCTAGCCTCCAAACACTAACCGTCCAAGCCACTACTACTACTAAATAACCCCCCTAGCCTCCAAGCCACTACTACTAAATAACCCCACTAGCCTCCAAGCCACTACTACTAAAAACCAGCCCAAAACCACTAAAACCCCCCAGCCTCCAAGCCAAAAGTACTAAATAACCCCCATTCCAAGCACTACTACTAAATCACCCCCTTGCTTCCAAGCCACTACTACTAAATAACCCCCTAGCCTCCAAGCCACTACTACTAAACACCCCTAGCCTCCAAGCCACTACTACTAAACTAACCCCCACAGCCTCCAAGCCACTACTACTAAATAACCCCCCAGCCTCCAAGCCACAACTACTAAATAACCTCTCTGTCTCCAAGCCACTACTACTAAATAACCCTCCCAGCCACAAGCCACAACTACTAAATAACCCCCCAGCTCCAAGCCACTACTACTAAATAACCCCCCAGCCTCCAAGCCACTACTACAAATCACCCCATATCCTCCAAGCCACTACTACTAACCCCCCCAAGCCTCCAAGCCACTACTACTAAATCAGCCCACCCTAGCCTCCAAGCCACTATTACTAAATCACCTCCCTAGCCTCCAAGCCACTACTACTAAAAAACCACTAGCCTCCAAGCCACTACTACTACTAAATAACCCCCCCTAGCCTCCAAGCCACTACTACTACAAAATAACCCCAGCTCCCAGCCTCCAAGCCACTACTACTAAATAACCCCCTAGCCTCCAAACCACTAAATAACCCCCTAGCCTCCAAGCCACTACTACTACTAAATAACCAACTAGCCTCCAAGCCACTACTACTACTAAATAACCCCCTAGCCTCCAAGCCACTAAACACCCCCTAGCCTCCAAGCCACTACTACTACTAAATAACCCCCTAGCCTCCAAGCCACTACTACTATAAATAACCCCACTAGCTCCAAGCCACTACTACTAAATAATCCCACAATTCAAACCACTAAATAACCCCCTAGCCTCCAAGCCACAACTACTAAACCCCCAGACTCCAAGCCACACTAGTAAATCACCCGACGCTTCCAAGCCACTACTACTAAAAATCCACCAAACCTCCAAGCCAAAACTAATGAATAACCCCCTAGCCTCCTCAAGCCACTGCTATTAACAGCCTCCAAGCCACTACTTCATAACCCCCTTGCCCCCAGCCTACTACTAAATATCCCCAAGCCTCCAAGCCACTACTACTAAATAACCCCGCGCTTCAAGCCACTACTACTAAATAACCCCACTAGCCTCCAAGCCACTACTACTACTAAACAACCCCACTAGCCTCCAAGCCACTACTACTACTAAATAACCCCACAGCCTCCAAGCCAATACTACTAAATACCCCACTGCCTCCAAGCCACTACTACTAAATAACCCCACTAGCCTCCAAGCCACTACTACTAAACACCCCCTAGCCTCCAAGACCTACTACTAAATGACCCCCCAGCCTCCAAGCTACTACTACAAAATAACCTCCCCTAGCCTCCATGCCACTACTACTACTAAATAACCCCCTAGCCTCCAAGCCACTACAACTACTAAATAACCCCCTAGCCTCCAAGCCACTACTACTAAATATCTACTAGCCTCCAAGCCACTACTACTAAATAACCCCCTAGCCTCCAAGCCACTACTACTAAATAACCCCACTAGCCTCCAAGCCACTACTACTAAACAACCCCTAGCCTCCAAGCCCTACTACTAAATAACGCCCCCCAGCCTCCAAGCCACTACTACAAAATAACCAACTACCTCCAAGCCAATACTACTTAAATAACCCCACTAGCCTCCAAGCCACTACTACTAACCCCCCCAGCCCCATACTACCAAATAACCCCACTAGCCTCCAAGCCACTACTACTAAATAACCCCCCAGCATCCAAGCCACTACTACAAAATAACCACACTAGCCTCCAAGCCAATACTACTAAATAACCCCACTAGCCTCCAAGCCACTACTACTAAACCCCCCAGCCCCAAGCTACTACTAAATAACCCCTAGCCTCCAAGCCACTACTACTAAATAACCCCCCAGCCTCCACGCCACTACTACTAAATAACCCCACTAGCCTCCAAGCCACTACTACAACCCCCAGCCTCCAAGCCAATACTACAAATAATCCCCAGCCTTCAAGCAACTACTACTAAATATCCTCCCTAGCTCTCCAAGCCACTACTACTAAATCATCACTAATCCAAGCCACTACTACTAAATGACCCCCAAGTCTCCAACCCCAAGCCACTACTAAAATAACAAACTAACCCCCAAGCCACTGCCTCTACTACTAAATACCCCCTAGCCTCCAAGCCACTACAACTAAATAACCCCTAGCCCTAGCCTCCAAGCCACTACTACTAAATAACCCCCCTAGCCTCCAAGCCACAACTACTAAATAACCCCCTAGCCTCCAAGCCACTTATTACTAAATAACCTCTCTAGCCTCCAAGCCACTACTACTACTAAATAGCCCCCGTAGCCTCCAAGCCACTACTACTACTAAATAACCCCACTAGCCTCCAAGCCACTACTACTACTAAATAACCCCACTAGCCTCCAAGCCACTACTACTACTAAATAACCCCACTAGCCTCCAAGCCACTACTACTAAATAACCCCACTAGCCTCCAAGCCACTACTACTAAATAACCCCTAGCCTCCAAGCCACTACTACTAAATAACCCCATTAGCCTCCAAGCCACTACTACTACTAAATAACCCCCCCAGCCTCCAAGCCACTACTACTAAATAACCCCCTAGCCTCCAAGCCACTACTACTACTAATAAATAACCCCCTAGCCTCCAAGCCACTACTACTAAATAACCCCACTAGCCTCCAAGCCACTACTACTAAATAACCCCACTAGCCTCCAAGCCACACACAAATAACCCCACTAGCCCAAAGCCACCACTACTAAATAACCCCCCTAGCCTCCAAGCCACTACTAAATGACTACCCCCAGCCTCCAAGCTACTACTACTAAATAACCCCCTAGAATCAACCACTACTACTACTAAATAACCCCTAGCTTCCAAGCCACTACTACTAAATAACTCCTAGCCTCCAAGCCACTGCTACTAAATAACCCCCTAGCCTCCAAGCCACTACTACTAAATAACCCCCTAGCCTCCAAGCCACTGCTACTAAATAACCCCCTAGCCTCCAAGCTACTACTACTAAACAACCCCAGCCTCCAAGCACCTACTACTAAATGACGCCCCCAGCCTCCAAGCCACTACTACAAAATAACCCAACTAGCCTCCAAGCCAATACTACTAAAAACCCCACTAGCCTCCAAGCCAATACTACTAACCCCCTTAGCCTGCTAGATACTACCTAAATAACTCTCTAGCCTCCAAGCCACTACTACTAAATAACCTCCCAGCCTCCAAGCCACTACTACAAAATAACCCCACTACTCCAAGCCAACACTACTAAATAACCCCACTAGCCTCCAAGCCACTACTACTAAACCCCCTAGCCCCCAAGCTATTACTAAAAATTCCCCTAGCCTCCAAGCCACTACTACTAAATAACCCCCAGCCTCCACGCACTACTACTAAATAGCCCCACTAGCCTCCAAGCCACTACTACTAAATAACCCCACTAGCCTCCAAGCCAATACTACTAAATAACCTCCCTAGCCTCAAGCCACTACTACTAAATAACCCCAGCCTCCAAGCCACTACTACTAAATACCCCCTAGCTCCAAGCCACTACTACTAAATACCCCCCATAGTCTCACAAGCCACTACCACAAATAACCCCCTAGCCTCCAAGCAACTACTACTAAATAACCCCCTAGCCTCCAAGCCACTACAACTAAATACCACCTCCAACCAAGCCACTACTAATCTAAATAACCTCCTAGCCTCCAAGCCACAACTACTAAATAACCCCCCACCCCAAGCCACTACTACTAAATAACCTCCCTAGCCTCCAAGCCACTACTACTACTAAATAACCTCCCTAGCCTCCAAGCCACTCTATTACTAAATAACCTCCTAGCCCCAAGCACTACTACTAAAACAACCCCACTAGCCTCCAAGACACTACTACTACTAAATAACCCCACTAGCTCTCTAAGCCACTACTACTAAATAACCCCACTAGCCTCCAAGCCACTAGTACTAAATAACCCCCTAGCCTCCAAGCCACTACTACTAAATAACCCCACTAGCCTCCAAGCCACTACTACTACTAAATAACCCCCCAGCCTCCAAGCCACTACTACTAAATAACCCCCCTAGCCTCCAAGCCACTACTACTAAAATAACCCCACTAGCCTCCAAAGCCACTACTACTACTAAATCACCCCACCAGCCTCCAAGCCATACTACTACTAAATAACCCCATAGCCTCCAAGCCACTACTACTAAAATAACCCCCCTAGCCTCCAAGCCACTACTACTACTAAATAACCCCCTAGCCTCCAAGCCACTACTACTAAATAACCCCACTAGCCTCCAAGCCACTACTACTACTAAATAACCCCCTAGCCTCCAAGCCACTACTGCTAAATAAAGATATCCACGCTACTTCGCCCCACTTAAAGACATTATCAGCTACATAATGGTCTGAGACTACAAAAACCCCAAAATCGAAATAACTATTGACACCCTACTGCCTAGACATATACTTACAAATCCCCTTGTTTGCCACTACCACAACTACTAATCCACCAGGTCCACTCACTGCATATAACCCCTGCTCAGTAAGTCTAACTATTCCACCAACTCCAACCTTCTCTAATAGCCTCCAGTTTCATCTCTACCTCTACTAAATAGCCTCCTAGCCTCCAAGCTACTACTACTTACTAAATAACCCCACTAAGCCTCCAAGCCACTACTGCTACTAAATAACCTCCGTAGCCTCCAAGCCACTACTACTGCACAAATAACCCCCTAGCCTCCAAGCCATCTACTACTAAATAACCCCACTAGCCTCCAAGACTATCGAAATACTACCATACTAAATAACCCAAAAAAAGCCTCCAAGCCACCACTACTAAATCAACCCCTAGCCTCCAAGCCACTACTACTAAATCACCCACCCTGGCCTCCAAGCCATACTAAATAACCCCCAAGCCTCCAACCTACTACTAAATAACCCACTAGCCTCCAAGCCACTACTCACTGAAATAACCCCACCAGCCTCTCCAAGCCACTACTACTACAATAACCTCCCTAGCCTCCAAGCCACTACTACTAAATAACCCCCCTAGCCTCCAAGCCACTACTACTAGTAAATAACCCCACTAGCATTCAAGCCACTACTACTAAATAACCCCCTAGCCTCCAAGCCACAACTACTAAATAATCTCTAGTCTCCAAGCCACTACTTATACTAAATAACCTCCCAAGCCTCCGAAGTCACTAATACTACTAAATAACCTCCAAGCCACTCTATTACTAATTAACCTCCCTAGCCTCCAAGCCACTACTACTTAACAACCCCACTAGCCTCCAAGACACTACTACTACTAAATAACCTCCCTAGCCTCCAAGCCACTACTACTACTAAATAACCTCCCTAGCCTCCAAGCCAGTCTATTACTAAATAACCTCCCTAGCCTCCAAGCCACTACTACTAAATAACCCCACTAGCCTCCAAGACACTACTACTACTAAATAACCCCACTAGCCTCCAAGCCACTACTACTACTAAATAACCCCACTAGCCTCCAAGCCAATACTACTAAAAACCACTAGCCTCCAAGCCACTACTACTAAATCACCACCCCCTAGCCTCCAAGCCAAAAGTACTAAATAACCCCCTAGCCTCCAAGCCACTACTAATAAATAACCCGATTAGCCTCCAAGCCACTACTACTACAATAACCCCTCCCTCCCAGCCTCCAAGCCACTACTACTAAACCCCCTAGCCTCCAAGCCACTACTACTACAATAACCCCCCAGCCTCCAAGCCACAACTACCAAACCCCTCCAGCCTCCAAGCCACTACTAATACCAAATAACCCCCCCATCCTCCAAGTCACTACTACTAAATAGCCCCCCAGCCTCCGAGCCACTACTACCACCGAATAACCCCACTAGCCTCCAAGCCCCTACTACTACTACTAAATAACCCCACGAGCCTCCAAGCCACTACTACTACTAAATAACCCCACTAGCCTCCAAGCCACTACAACTACTAAATAACCCCCTAGCCTCAAAGCCACTACTACTACTAAATAACCCCCTAGCCTCAAAGCCACTACTACTACTAAATAACCCCTAGCCTCCAAGCCACTACTACTACTAAACAAACCCACTAGCCTCCAAACCACTACAAAACCCCCTAGCCTCCAAGCCACTGCTACTACTAAATACCACCCCAGCCAAGTCACTACTACTACTAAATAACCACCCTAGCCTCCAAGCCACTACTACTAAATACCCCCCAGCCTCTAAGCCATTACTACTAAATAACCCCCCTAGTCTCAACCGCCACTACTAGTAAATAACTGTTAGCCTCAAAGTCACTACTACTACTAAATAGCCCCTAGCCTCCAAGTCACTACTACTACTAAATAACCCTCCTAGCCTCCAAGCCACTACTACTAAATAACCCCACTAGCCTCCAAGCCACTTCCATACTACTAAATAACCCCCCTAGCCTCCAAGCCACTACTAATAAATAACCCCCCTAGCCTCCAAGCCATTACTACTAAATAACCCCACTAGCCTCCAAGCCACTACTACTAAATCCCACACCCCTAGCCTCCAAGCCAAAAGTACTAAATAACCCCCTAGCCTCCAAACCACAACTAATAAACAACCCCATTAGCCTCCAAGCCACTACTACTACTAAATAACCCCCTAGCCTCCAAGCCACTACTACTAAATAACCCCACTAGCCTCCAAGCCACTACTACTACTAAATAAACCCACTAGCCTCCAAGCCACTACTACTGAATAACCCCCTAGCCTCCAAGCCATTACTACTAAATAACCCCACTAGCCTCCAAGCCACTACTACTACTAAATCACCCCCTAGCCTCCAAGCCACTACTACTAAATAACCACCCTAGCCTCCAAGCCACTACTAATAAATGACCCCCTAGCCTCCAAGCCACTACTACTACAAATAACCCCTAGCCTCCAGGTATACCCAGCCTCCAAGCCACTACTAAATAACCACCCTAGCCTCTAAGCCACTACTACAACTAAATAAACCCCTAGCCTCCCATCCACTACTACATAACCATAACCTCCCTAGCCTCCAAGCCACTACTACTAATCCCCCCAGCCTCCAAGCCACTACTACTAAACCCCCAGCCTCCAGGCCACTACTACTAAATAACCCCCTAGCCTCCAAGTCACTACTACTACTAAATAACCCCACTAGCCTCCAAGCCACTACTACAACGAAATAACCCCATTAGCCTCCATGCCACTACTACTAAATAACCCCCTAGCCTCCAAGCCACTACTACCACTAAATAACCCCAATAGCCTCCAAACCACTAACTAACCCCCCTAGCCTCCAACTAACTACTACGACTAAACAACCTCTATAGCCTCCCAGCCACTACTACTAAATAAACCCCCCTAGCCTCCAAACCACTAAATAACCCCCTTAGCCTCCAAGCCACTACTACTACCACTAAATCCCCCCCCCCCAGCCTCCAAGCCACTACTACTAAATAACCCCCCTAGCCTCCAAGCAACTACCACTAAATAACCCCCCTAGCGTCCAAGCCAGCACTACTAAATAACCCCCCTTAGCCTCCACAACTAAATAATCCCACCCAGCCTCCAAGCCACTACAACAAAATAACCCCCCAGCCACCAAGCCACTAAAACTAAATCATCCCCAAAAAGCCACTACTACTAAACACCCCCACAGCCTCCAAGCCATTACTACTAAACCCCCACAGCCTCCAAGCCACTAATACTAACCCCCCCCCATAGCCTCCAAGCCACTACAACTAAATTTGCCCCCCCCTAGCTTCCAAGCCACTACTACTACCAAATAACCCCAAACAGCCCCAAGCCACTACTACTAAATCACCCCCGTAGCCTCCAAGCCACTACTACTACTAAATACCCCCCCAGCCTGCAAGCCACAACTACTAAAAACACCCCTAGCCCCCAAACCACTCAAATAACCCCCTAGCCTCCAAGCCACTACTACTAAATAACCCGCCTAGCCTCCAAACAACTAAATAACCCCCTAGCCTGAAAACAACTACGGAAACTAAATAACCCCACTAGCCACCAAGCCACTACAACTAAATAACCCCCCAGCCTCCAAGCCACAACTTCCAAATAACCACGTTGCCTCCAAGCCACTACTACTAAATACCCCCTACCCTCCAAGCCACTACTACTAAATAACCCCCCCCCTGCCCTCCAAGCCACTACTACTAAATAATCCCCCCCAGCCTCCAAGCCACTACTACTAAATAACCCCCCTGCCTTCCAAGCCACTACTACTAAATAATCCCCCCAGCCTCCAAGCCACTACTACTAAATAACCCCCTAGCCTCCAAGCCACGACAACAAATCATCCCCATAGTCTCAAAGCCACTACTACTAAACCCCCCACTAGCCGCCAAGCCACTACTACTAAATCAGCCCCCATAGCTACCAAGCCACTACTACTAAATCAGCACCCCTAGCCTCCAAGCCACTACTACTAAATAACCCCCTAGCCTCCAAACCACTAAAGAACCCCCGAGCTTCCAAGCCACTACTACTAAATCAGCCCCCCTAGCCACCAAGACACTACTACTAAATAACCCCCCAGCCTCCAAGCCACAACTTCCAAATAACCACCTTGCCTCCAAGCCACTACTACCAAATAATCCCCCCCAGCCTCCAAGCCACTACTACCAAATTAACCCCCCCCAGCCTCCAAGCCACTACTACTAAATAACCCCCCAGCCTCCAAGCCACTACTACTAAATAACCCTCCCAGCCTCCAAGCCACTACTACTAAATAACCCCCCAGCCTCCAAGCCACTACTACTAAATAAACCCCCAGCCTCCAAGCCACTACTACTAAATTCCCCCCTAGCCTCCAAGCCACTACAACAAATCATCCCCATATCCTCAAAGCCACTACTACTAACCCCCCCCACAAGCCTCCAAGCCACTACTACTAAATCAGCCCACCCTAGCTTCCAAGCCACTACTACTAAATCAGCCTCCCCTAGCCTCCAAGCCACTACTACTAAAAAAAACACTAGCCTCCAAGCCACTACTACTACTACGTTACCCCCCTAGCCTCCAAGCCACTACTACTACAAAATAACCCCCTAGGCTCCTCAGCCTCCAAGCCACTAATACTAAATAACCCCCTAGCCTCAAACCACTAAATAACCCCCTAGCCTCCAAGCCACTACTGCTACTAAATAACCACACTAGCCTCCAAGCCACTACTACTACTAAATAACCCCCTAGCCTCCAAACCACTAAACACCCCCTAGTCTCCAAACCACTACTACTACTGAATAACCCCCTAGCCTCCAAGCCACTACTACCATTAAATAACCCCACTAGCCTCCAAGCCACTACTACTAAATAATCCCACAATTCTCAAAACCACTAAATAACCCCCTAGCCTCCAAGTCACAACTACTAAACCCCCCAGACTCCAAGCCAATACTAGTAAATCACCAGACTTGCTTCCAAGCCACTACTACTAAATAATCCCACCAAACCTCCAAGCCAAAACTAATGAATAACCCCCTAGCCTCCTCTCCTCCAAGCCACTGCTATTAAAGCCTCTAAGCCACTACTTCCATATAACCTCCTTGTCCCCAAGGCTCTACTACTAAATATCCCCCAAGCCTCCAAGCCACTACTACTAAAATAACCTCCGTCGCTCGAAGCCACTACTACTAAATAACCCCACTAGCCTCCAAGCCACTACTACTACTAAATAACCCCACTAGCCTCCAAGCCACTACTACTACTAAATAACCCCACTAGCCTCCAAGCCAATACCACTAAATAACCCCACTAGCCTCCAAGCCACTACTACTAAATAACCCCACTAGCCTCAAAGCCACCACTACTAAATAACCCCTAGCCTCGAAGAACCTACTACTAAATGACGTACCCCAGCCTCCAAGCTACTACTACAAAATAACCTCCCCTAGAATCAATGCCACTACTACTACTAAATAACCCCCTAGTTTCCAATCCACTACAACTACTAAATAACCCCCCCTAGCCTACAAGCCACTGCTACTAAATAACCCCACTAGCCTGCAAGCCACTACCACTAAATAACCCCTAGCCTCCAAGTCACTACTACTAAATAACCCCACTAGCCTCCAAGCCACTACTACTAAACAACCCCTAGCCTCCAAGCACCTACTACTAAATGACGCCTCCCAGCCTCCAAGCCACTACTACAAAATAACCTAACTAGCCTCCAAGCCAATACTACTAAATAACCCCACTAGCCTCCAAGCCAATACTACTAACCCCCCCCAGCCTCCAAGATACTACCAAATAACCCCTAGCCTCCAAGCCACTACTACTAAATAACCCCCCAGCATCCAAGCCACTACTACAAAATAACCACACTAGCCTCCAAGCCAATACTACTAAATAACCCCACTAGCCTCCAAGCCAATACTACTAAACCCCTCCCCCCAAGCTACTACCAAATAACCCCTTAGCCTCCAAGCCACTACTACTAAATAACCCCCCAGCCTCCACGCCACTACTACTAAATAACCCCACTAGCCTCCAAGCCACTACTACTAAATAACCCCCTAGCCTCCAAGCCAATACTACTAAATAATCCCCCAGCCTTCAAGCAACTACTACTAAATAATCTCCCTAGCCTCCAAGCCACTACTACTAAATCATCACCCTAGCATCCAAGCCACTACTACTAAATGACCCCCCATAGTCTCTTCAACCTCTAAGCCACTACTCCAAAATAAACAAAATAACCCCCCAAGCCTACATGCCTCTACAACTAAATACCCCCCCTAGCCTCCAAGCCACTACAACTAAATATCCCCCTAGCCTCCTCAACCTCCAAGCCCCTACTACTAAATAATCTCCCTAGCCTCCAAGCCACAACTACTAAATAATCTCCCTAGCCTCCAAGCCACTCTATTACTAAATAACCTCCCTAGCCTCCAAGCCACTACTACTACTAAATAACCTCCGTAGCCTCCAAGCCACTACTACTACTACTAAATAACCCCACTAGCCTCCAAGCCACTACTACTACTAAATAACCCCACTAGCCTCCAAGCCACTACTACTACTAAATAACCCCACTAGCCTCCAAGCCAATACTACTAAATAACCCCACTAGCCTCCAAGCCACTACTACTAAATAACCCCCCTAGCCTCCAAGCCACTACTAATAAATAACCCCATTAGCCTCCAAGCCACTACTACTACTAAATAACCCCCCCAGCCTCCAAGCCACTACTACTAAATAACCCCCGAGCCTCCAAGCCACTACTACTACTAATAAATAACCCCACTAGCCTCCAAGCCAATACTACTAAATAACCCCACTAGCCTCCAAGCCACTACTACTAAATAACCCCACTAGCCTCCAAGCCACTACTACTAAATAACCCCACTAGCCTCAAAGCCACCACTACTAAATAACCCCCATAGCCTCGAAGAACCTACTACTAAATGACGACCCCCAGCCTCCAAGCTACTACTACTAAATAACCTCCCCTAGAATCAATGCCACTACTACTACTAAATAACCCCCCTAGTTTCCAATCCACTACAACTACTAAATAACCCCCCCTAGCCTCCAAGCCACTGCTACTAAATAACCCCACTAGCCTGCAAGCCACTACCACTAAATAACCCCCCTAGCCTCCAAGTCACTACTACTAAATAACCCCACTAGCCTCCAAGCCACTACTACTAAACAACCCCCTAGCCTCCAAGCACCTACTACTAAATGACGCCTCCCAGCCTCCAAGCCACTACTACAAAATAACCTAACTAGCCTCCAAGCCAATACTACTAAATAACCCCACTAGCCTCCAAGCCAATACTACTAACCCCCCCAGCCTCCAAGATACTACCAAATAACCCCCTAGCCTCCAAGCCACTACTACTAAATAACCCCCCCAGCATCCAAGCCACTACTACAAAATAACCCCACTAGACTCCAAGCCAATACTACTAAATAACCCCACTAGCCTCCAAGCCAATACTACTAAACCCCCCCAGCCCCCAAGCTACTACCAAATAACCCCTAGCCTCCAAGCCACTACTACTAAATAACCCCCAGCCTCCACGCCACTACTACTAAATAACCCCACTAGCCTCCAAGCCACTACTACTAAATAACCCCCTAGCCTCCAAGCCAATACTACTAAATAATCTCCCAGCCTTCAAGCAACTACTACTAAATAATCTCCCTAGCCTCCAAGCCACTACTACTAAATCATCACCCTAGCATCCAAGCCACTACTACTAAATGACCCCCCATAGTCTCTTCAACCTCTAAGCCACTACTCCAAAATAAACAAAATAACCCCCCAAGCCTACATGCCTCTACAACTAAATACCCCACCTAGCCTCCAAGCCACTACAACTAAATATCCCCCTAGCCTCCTCAACCTCCAAGCCCCTACTACTAAATAATCTCCCTAGCCTCCAAGCCACAACTACTAAATAATCTCCCTAGCCTCCAAGCCACTCTATTACTAAATAACCTCCCTAGCCTCCAAGCCACTACTACTACTAAATAACCTCCCTAGCCTCCAAGCCAGTCTATTACTAAATAACCTCCCTAGCCTCCAAGCCACTACTACTAAATAACCCCACTAGCCTCCAAGACACTACTACTACTAAATAACCCCACTAGCCTCCAAGCCACTACTACTACTAAATAACCCCACTAGCCTCCAAGCCAATACTACTAAAAAAAACCACTAGCCTCCAAGCCACTACTACTAAATCACCACCCCCCTAGCCTCCAAGCCAAAAGTACTAAATAACCCCCCTAGCCTCCAAGCCACTACTAATAAATAACCCGATTAGCCTCAAAGCCACTACTACTACTAAATACGCCCCTAGACTCCCCAGCCTCCAAGCCACTACTACTAACCCTCCCAGCCTCCAAGCCACTACTAATAAATAACCCCCCTAGCCTCCCCAGCCTCCAAGCCACTACTACTAACCCCCCCAGCCTCCAAGCCACAACTACCAAACCCCCTCCAGCCTCCAAGCCACTACTAATACTAAATAACCCGCCTATCCTCCAAGTCACTACTACTACTAAATAGCCCCCTAGCCTCCGAGCCACTACTACTACCGAATAACCCCACTAGCCTCCAAGCCCCTACTACTACTACTAAATAACCCCACGAGCCTCCAAGCCACTACTACTACTAAATAACCCCACTAGCCTCCAAGCCACAACTACTAAATAACCCCCCTAGCCTCAAAGCCACTACTACTAAATAACCCCCTTAGCCTCCAAGCCACTACTACTACTAAATAACCCCCCTAGCCTCCAAGCCACTACTACTACTAAACAAACCCACTAGCCTCCAAACCATTAAAGAACCCCCTCAGCCTCCAAGCCACTGCTACTACTAAATACCACCCCAGCCTCCAAGTCACTACTACTACTAAATAACCACCCTAGCCTCCAAGCCACTACTACTAAATACCCCCCCAGCCTCTAAGCCATTACTACTAAATAACCCCCCTAGTCTCAACGCCACTACTAGTAAATAACTTGTCTAGCCTCAAAGTCACTACTACTACTAAATAGCCCCCTAGCCTCCAAGTCACTACTACTACTAAATAACCCTCCTAGCCTCCAAGCCACTACTACTAAATAACCCCACTAGCCTCCAAGCCACTACCATACTACTAAATAACCCCACTAGCCTCCAAGCCACTACTAATAAATAACCCCCCTAGCCTCCAAGCCATTACTACTAAATAACCCCACTAGCCTCCAAGCCACTACTACTAAATCACACCCCCCTAGCCTCCAAGCCAAAAGTACTAAATAACCCCCCTAGCCTCCAAACCACAACTAATAAATAACCCCATTAGCCTCCAAGCCACTACTACTACTAAATAACCCCCTAGCCTCCAAGCCACTACTACTGAATAACCCCCCTAGCCTCCAAGTCATTACTACTAAATAACCCCACTAGCCTCCAAGCCACTACTACTAAATCACCCCCCTAGCCTTCAAGCCAAAAGTACTAAATAACCACCCTAGCCTCCAAGCCACTACTAATAAATGACCCCATTAGCCTCTAAGCCACTACTACAACTAAATAAACCCCCTAGCCTCCATCCCCACTACAAATACATAACCCCCCTAGCCTCCCCAGCCTCCAAGCCACTACTACTAACCCCCCCCAGCCTCCAAGCCACTACTACTAAACCCCCAGCCTCCAGGCCACTACTACTAAATAACCCTTAGCCTCCAAGTCACTACTACTACTAAATAACCCCACTAGCCTCCAAGCCACTACTACAACGAAATAACCCCATTAGCCTCCATGCCACTACTACTAAATAACCCCTAGCCTCCAAGCCACTACTACCACTAAATAACCCTAATAGCCTCCAAACCACTAACTAACCCCCTAGCCTCCAACTAACTACTACGATTAAACAACCTCTATAGCCTCCCAGCCACTACTACTAAATAAACCCCCTAGCCTCCAAACCACTAAATAACCCCTTAGCCTCCAAGCCACTACTACTACCACTAAATCCCCCCCAGCCTCCAAGCCACTACTACTAAATAACCCCCTAGCCTCCAAGCAACTACCACTAAATAACCCCCTAGCGTCCAAGCCAGCACTACTAAATAACCCCCTTAGCCTCCACAACTAAATAATCCCACCCAGCCTCCAAGCCACTACAACAAAATAACCCCCCAGCCACCAAGCCACTAAAACTAAATCATCCCCAAAGCCACTACTACTAAACACCCCCACAGCCTCCAAGCCATTACTACTAAACCCCCCACAGCCTCCAAGCCACTAATACTAACCCCCCCCATAGCCTCCAAGCCACTACAACTAAATTTGCCCCCCCTAGCTTCCAAGCCACTACTACTACCAAATAACCCCCAAACAGCCCCCAAGCCACTACTACTAAATCACCCCCCGTAGCCTCCAAGCCACTACTACTACTAAATACCCCCCAGCCTGCAAGCCACAACTACTAAAAAACACCCCTAGCCTCCAAACCACTAAATAACCCCCCTAGCCTCCAAGCCACTACTACTAAATAACCCGCCTAGCCTCCAAACAACTAAATAACCCCTAGCTTGAAAACAACTACGGAAACTAAATAACCCCACTAGCCACCAAGCCACTACAACTAAATAACCCCCCAGCCTCCAAGCCACAACTTCCAAATAACCACGTTGCCTCCAAGCCACTACTACTAAATACCCCCTACCCTCCAAGCCACTACTACTAAATAACCCCCCCTGCCCTCCAAGCCACTACTACTAAATAATCCCCCAGCCTCCAAGCCACTACTACTAAATAACCCCCTGCCTTCCAAGCCACTACTACTAAATAATCCCCCCCAGCCTCCAAGCCACTACTACTAAATAACCCCCCCAGCCTCCAAGCCACGACAACAAATCATCCCCATAGTCTCAAAGCCACTACTACTAAACCCCCCACTAGCCGCCAAGCCACTACTACTAAATCAGCCCCCATAGCTACCAAGCCACTACTACTAAATCAGCACCCCTAGCCTCCAAGCCACTACTACTAAATAACCCCCCTAGCCTCCAAACCACTAAAGAACCCCCCGAGCTTCCAAGCCACTACTACTAAATCAGCCCCCCTAGCCACCAAGACACTACTACTAAATAACCCCCCAGCCTCCAAGCCACAACTTCCAAATAACCACCTTGCCTCCAAGCCACTACTACCAAATAATCCCCCCAGCCTCCAAGCCACTACTACCAAATTAACCCCCCCAGCCTCCAAGCCACTACTACTAAATAACCCCCCAGCCTCCAAGCCACTACTACTAAATAACCCTCCCAGCCTCCAAGCCACTACTACTAAATAACCCCCCAGCCTCCAAGCCACTACTACTAAATAAACCCCCAGCCTCCAAGCCACTACAACAAATCATCCCCATATCCTCAAAGCCACTACTACTAACCCCCCCCCACTAGCCTCCAAGTCACTACTACTAAATAACCCCCCAGCCTCCAAGCCACTACAACTAAATAACCCCCCTACCCTCCAACCCACTACTACTAAATAACCCCACTAGCCTCCAAGCCACTACTACTACTAAATAACCCCCTAGGCTCCTCAGCCTCCAAGCCACTACTACTAAATAACCCCTTAGCCTCAAACCACTAAATAACCCCCTAGCCTCCAAGCCACTACTACTACTAAATAACCCCCTAGCCTCCAAACCACTAACCCCCCCCCTAGTCTCCAAGCCACTACTACTACTAAATAACCCCCCTAGCCTCCAAGCCACTACTACCATTAAATAACCCCACTAGCCTCCAAGCCACTACTACTAAATAATAGCACTAGCCTCAAAACCACTAAATAATCCCCCTAGCCTCCAAGCCAAAAGTACTAAATAACCCCCTAGCTTCCAAGCCAATACTTCGAAATCACCCCCTTGCTTCCAAGCCACTACTACTAAATAACCCCCCCAGCCTACAAGCCAATACTACTAAACCCCCCCCAGCCTCCAAGCCACTACTACTAAATAACCCCAAGCCTCCAAGCCACTACTACTAAATAACCCCCCAGCCTCCAAGCCACAACTACTAAATAACCCCCCATGCCTCCAAGCCACTACTACTAAATAGCCCCTCCCAGCCTACAAGCCACAACTACTAAATAACCCCCCCAGCCTCCAAGCCACTACTACTAAATAACCCCCCAGCCTCCAAGCCACTACAACAAATCATCCCCATATCCTCAAAGCCACTACTACGAACCCCCCCCCCCACAAGCCTCCAAGCCACTACTACTAAATCAGCCCACCCTAGCTTCCAAGCCACTACTACTAAATCAGCCTCCCCTAGCCTCCAAGCCACTACTACTATAAAAAAAAACACTAGCCTCCAAGCCACTACTACTACTACGTTACCCCCTAGCCTCCAAGCCACTACTACTACAAAATAACCCCCTAGGCTCCTCAGCCTCCAAGCCACTAATACTAAATAACCCCCTAGCCTCAAACCACTAAATAACCCCCTAGCCTCCAAGCCACTACTACTACTAAATAACCACACTAGCCTCCAAGCCACTACTACTACTAAATAACCCCCTAGCCTCCAAACCACTAAACACCCCCTAGTCTCCAAACCACTACTACTACTGAATAACCCCCCCTAGCCTCCAAGCCACTACTACCATTAAATAACCCCACTAGCCTCCAAGCCACTACTACTAAATAATCCCACAATTCTCAAAACCACTAAATAACCCCCCTAGCCTCCAAGTCACAACTACTAAACCCCCCCAGACTCCAAGCCAATACTAGTAAATCACCAGACTTGCTTCCAAGCCACTACTACTAAATAATCCCACCAAACCTCCAAGCCAAAACTAATGAATAACCCCCCTAGCCTCCTCTCCCTCCAAGCCACTGCTATTAAAGCCTCTAAGCCACTACTTCCATATAACCTCCTTGTCCCCAAGGCTCTACTACTAAATATCCCCCAAGCCTCCAAGCCACTACTACTAAATAACCTCCGTCGCCTCGAAGCCACTACTACTAAATAACCCCACTAGCCTCCAAGCCACTACTACTACTAAATAACCCCACTAGCCTCCAAGCCACTACTACTACTAAATAACCCCACTAGCCTCCAAGCCAATACCACTAAATAACCCCACTAGCCTCCAAGCCACTACTACTAAATAACCCCACTAGCCTCAAAGCCACCACTACTAAATAACCCCCCTAGCCTCGAAGAACCTACTACTAAATGACGACCCCCAGCCTCCAAGCTACTACTACAAAATAACCTCCCCTAGAATCAATGCCACTACTACTACTAAATAACCCCCCTAGTTTCCAATCCACTACAACTACTAAATAACCCCCCCTAGCCTCCAAGCCACTGCTACTAAATAACCCCACTAGCCTGCAAGCCACTACCACTAAATAACCCCCCTAGCCTCCAAGTCACTACTACTAAATAACCCCACTAGCCTCCAAGCCACTACTACTAAACAACCCCCTAGCCTCCAAGCACCTACTACTAAATGACGCCCCCAGCCTCCAAGCCACTACTACAAAATAACCTAACTAGCCTCCAAGCCAATACTACTAAATAACCCCACTAGCCTCCAAGCCAATACTACTAACCCCCCCAGCCTCCAAGATACTACCAAATAACCCCTAGCCTCCAAGCCACTACTACTAAATAACCCCCCAGCATCCAAGCCACTACTACAAAATAACCACACTAGCCTCCAAGCCAATACTACTAAATAACCCCACTAGCCTCCAAGCCAATACTACTAAACCCCCCAGCCCCCAAGCTACTACCAAATAACCCCCTAGCCTCCAAGCCACTACTACTAAATAACCCCCCCAGCCTCCACGCCACTACTACTAAATAACCCCACTAGCCTCCAAGCCACTACTACTAAATAACCCCCCTAGCCTCCAAGCCAATACTACTAAATAATCCCCCAGCCTTCAAGCAACTACTACTAAATAATCTCCCTAGCCTCCAAGCCACTACTACTAAATCATCACCCTAGCATCCAAGCCACTACTACTAAATGACCCCCCATAGTCTCTTCAACCTCTAAGCCACTACTCCAAAATAAACAAAATAACCCCCCAAGCCTACATGCCTCTACAACTAAATACCCCCCCTAGCCTCCAAGCCACTACAACTAAATATCCCCCTAGCCTCCTCAACCTCCAAGCCCCTACTACTAAATAATCTCCCTAGCCTCCAAGCCACAACTACTAAATAATCTCCCTAGCCTCCAAGCCACTCTATTACTAAATAACCTCCCTAGCCTCCAAGCCACTACTACTACTAAATAACCTCCGTAGCCTCCAAGCCACTACTACTACTAAATAACCCCACTAGCCTCCAAGCCACTACTACTACTAAATAACCCCACTAGCCTCCAAGCCACTACTACTACTAAATAACCCCACTAGCCTCCAAGCCAATACTACTAAATAACCCCACTAGCCTCCAAGCCACTACTACTAAATAACCCCCCTAGCCTCCAAGCCACTACTAATAAATAACCCCATTAGCCTCCAAGCCACTACTACTACTAAATAACCCCCCAGCCTCCAAGCCACTACTACTAAATAACCCCCGAGCCTCCAAGCCACTACTACTACTAATAAATAACCCCACTAGCCTCCAAGCCAATACTACTAAATAACCCCACTAGCCTCCAAGCCACTACTACTAAATAACCCCACTAGCCTCCAAGCCACTACTACTAAATAACCCCACTAGCCTCAAAGCCACCACTACTAAATAACCCCCATAGCCTCGAAGAACCTACTACTAAATGACGACCCCCAGCCTCCAAGCTACTACTACTAAATAACCTCCCCTAGAATCAATGCCACTACTACTACTAAATAACCCCCCTAGTTTCCAATCCACTACAACTACTAAATAACCCCCCCTAGCCTCCAAGCCACTGCTACTAAATAACCCCACTAGCCTGCAAGCCACTACCACTAAATAACCCCCCTAGCCTCCAAGTCACTACTACTAAATAACCCCACTAGCCTCCAAGCCACTACTACTAAACAACCCCCTAGCCTCCAAGCACCTACTACTAAATGACGCCTCCCAGCCTCCAAGCCACTACTACAAAATAACCTAACTAGCCTCCAAGCCAATACTACTAAATAACCCCACTAGCCTCCAAGCCAATACTACTAACCCCCCCCCAGCCTCCAAGATACTACCAAATAACCCCCTAGCCTCCAAGCCACTACTACTAAATAACCCCCCCAGCATCCAAGCCACTACTACAAAATAACCCCACTAGCCTCCAAGCCAATACTACTAAATAACCCCACTAGCCTCCAAGCCAATACTACTAAACCCCCCCCAGCCCCCAAGCTACTACCAAATAACCCCCTAGCCTCCAAGCCACTACTACTAAATAACCCCCCCAGCCTCCACGCCACTACTACTAAATAACCCCACTAGCCTCCAAGCCACTACTACTAAATAACCCCCTAGCCTCCAAGCCAATACTACTAAATAATCTCCCAGCCTTCAAGCAACTACTACTAAATAATCTCCCTAGCCTCCAAGCCACTACTACTAAATCATCACCCTAGCATCCAAGCCACTACTACTAAATGACCCCCCATAGTCTCTTCAACCTCTAAGCCACTACTCCAAAATAAACAAAATAACCCCCCAAGCCTACATGCCTCTACAACTAAATACCCCCCCTAGCCTCCAAGCCACTACAACTAAATATCCCCTAGCCTCCTCAACCTCCAAGCCCCTACTACTAAATAATCTCCCTAGCCTCCAAGCCACAACTACTAAATAATCTCCCTAGCCTCCAAGCCACTCTATTACTAAATAACCTCCCTAGCCTCCAAGCCACTACTACTACTAAATAACCTCCGTAGCCTCCAAGCCACTACTACTACTAAATAACCCCACTAGCCTCCAAGCCACTACTACTACTAAATAACCCCACTAGCCTCCAAGCCACTACTACTACTAAATAACCCCACTAGCCTCCAAGCCAATACTACTACATAACCCCACTAGCCTCCAAGCCACTACTACTAAATAACCCCCCTAGCCTCCAAGCCACTACTAATAAATAACCCCATTAGCCTCCAAGCCACTACTACTACTAAATAACCCCCCCAGCCTCCAAGCCACTACTACTAAATAACCCCCGAGTCTCCAAGCCACTACTACTACTACTAAATAACCCCACTAGCCTCCAAGCCACTACTACTACTAAATAAACCCACTAGCCTCCAAGCCACTACTACTACTAAATAAACCCACTAGCCTCCAAGCCACTACTACTACTAAATAACCCCACTAGCCTCCAAGCCACTACTACTACTAAATAACCCCCCCAGCCTCCAAGCCACCACTACTAAATAACCCCACTAGCCTCCAAGCCACTACTACTACTAAATAACCTCCCTAGCCTCCAAGCCACTACTGCTAAATACAGTGAGGGAAAAAAGTATTTGATCCCCTGCTGATTTTGTCCGTTTGCCCACTGACAAAGACATGATCAGTCTATCATTTTAATGGTAGGTTTATTTGAACAGTGAGAGACAGAATAACAACAACAAAAAAACAGAACACATGTCAAAAATGTTATAAATGTATTTGCGTTTTAATGAGGGAAATAAGTATTTGACCCCTCTGCAAAACATGACTTAGTACTTGGTGACAAAACCCTTGTTGGCAATCACAGAGGTCAGACGTTTCTTGTAATTGGCCACCAGGGTTGCACACACCTCAGGAGGGATTTTGTCCCACTCTTTGCAGATCTTCTCCAAGTCATTAAGGTTTCGAGTCTGACGTTTGGCAACTCGAACCTTCAGCTCCCTCCACAGATTTTCGATGGGATTAAGGTCTGGAGACTGGCTAGGCCACTCCCAGCCTCCTCAGCCTCCAAGCTACTACTACTACTAAATAACCCCACTAGCCTCCAAGCCACTACTACTAAATAACCCCCCCAGCCTCCAAGCCACTACTACTAAATAACCCCCAAGCCACTACTACTACTAAATAACCCCACTAGCCTCCAAGCCAATACTACTACTAAATAACCCCCTAGCCTCCAAGCCAATACTACTAAATCATCCCCCTAGCATCCAAGCCACTACTACTAAATGACCCCCATAGCCTCTTCAACCTCCAAGCCACTACTCCAAAATAAACAAAATAACCCCCCAAGCCTACATGCCTCTACAACTAAATACCCCCCTAGCCTCCAAGCCACTACAACTAAATATCCCCCCTAGCCTCCTCAACCTCCAAGCCACTACTACTAAATAACCTCCCTAGCCTCCAAGCCACAACTACTAAATAATCTCCCTAGCCTCCAAGCCACTCTATTACTAAATAACCTCCCTAGCCTCCTCAACCTCCAAGCCACTACCACTAAATAATCTCCCTAGCCTCCAAGCCACAACTACTAAATAATCTCCCTAGCCTCCAAGCCACTCTATTACTAAATAACCTCCCTAGCCTCCAAGCCACTACTACTACTAAATAACCTCCCTAGCCTCCAAGCCACTCTATTACTAAATAACCTCCCTAGCCTCCAAGCCACTATTACTAAATAACCCCACTAGCCTCCAAGACACTACTACTACTAAATAACCCCACTAGCCTCCAAGCCACTACTACTACTAAATAACCCCCCAGCCTCCAAGCCACTACTACTAAATAACCCCCAAGCCTCCAAGCCACTACTACTACTAAATAACCCCACTAGCCTCCAAGCCAATACTACTACTAAATAACCCCCCTAGTCTTCAAGCCACTACTACTAAATAACCCCCAAGCCTACATGCCTCTACAACTAAATAAACCCCCTAGCCTCCAAGCAACTACAACTAAATATCCCCCCTAGTCTCCTCAACCTCCAAGCCACTACTACTAAATAACCCCACTAGCCTCCAAGCCAAAAGTACTAAATAAACCCCCTAGTCTCCAAGCCACTACTAATAAATAACCCCATTAGCCTCCAAGCCACTACTACTAAATAACCCCTAGCCTCCAAGTCACTACTAATAAATAACCCCTAGACTCCCCAGCCTCCAAGCCACTACTACTAAACCCCCTAGCCTCCAAGCCACTACTACTACTACTACTACTACTAATAACCCCACTAGCCTCCAAGCCACAACTACGAAATAACCCACCTAGCCTCCAAGCCACTACTACTACTAAATAACCCCACTAGACTCCAAGCCACCACTACTAAATAACCCCCCTCAGCCTCCAAGCCACTACTACTACTAAATAACCCCACTAGCCTCCAAGCCACTACTACTACTAAATAACCCCACTAGCCTCCAAGCCACTACTACTACTAAATAAACCCACTAGCCTCCAAGCCACTACTACTACTAAATAACCCCACTAGCCTCCAAGCCACTACTACTACTAAATAACCCCCCCAGCCTCCAAGCCACCACTACTAAATAACCCCACTAGCCTCCAAGCCACTACTACTACTAAATAACCTCCCTAGCCTCCAAGCCACTACTGCTAAATACAGTGAGGGAAAAAAGTATTTGATCCCCTGCTGATTTTGTCCGTTTGCCCACTGACAAAGACATGATCAGTCTATCATTTTAATGGTAGGTTTATTTGAACAGTGAGAGACAGAATAACAACAACAAAAAAACAGAACACATGTCAAAAATGTTATAAATGTATTTGCGTTTTAATGAGGGAAATAAGTATTTGACCCCTCTGCAAAACATGACTTAGTACTTGGTGACAAAACCCTTGTTGGCAATCACAGAGGTCAGACGTTTCTTGTAATTGGCCACCAGGGTTGCACACACCTCAGGAGGGATTTTGTCCCACTCTTTGCAGATCTTCTCCAAGTCATTAAGGTTTCGAGTCTGACGTTTGGCAACTCGAACCTTCAGCTCCCTCCACAGATTTTCGATGGGATTAAGGTCTGGAGACTGGCTAGGCCACTCCCAGCCTCCTCAGCCTCCAAGCTACTACTACTACTAAATAACCCCACTAGCCTCCAAGCCACTACTACTAAATAACCCCCCCAGCCTCCAAGCCACTACTACTAAATAACCCCCAAGCCACTACTACTACTAAATAACCCCACTAGCCTCCAAGCCAATACTACTACTAAATAACCCCCCTAGCCTCCAAGCCAATACTACTAAATCATCCCCCTAGCATCCAAGCCACTACTACTAAATGACCCCCCATAGCCTCTTCAACCTCCAAGCCACTACTCCAAAATAAACAAAATAACCCCCCAAGCCTACATGCCTCTACAACTAAATACCCCCCCTAGCCTCCAAGCCACTACAACTAAATATCCCCCTAGCCTCCTCAACCTCCAAGCCACTACTACTAAATAACCTCCCTAGCCTCCAAGCCACAACTACTAAATAATCTCCCTAGCCTCCAAGCCACTCTATTACTAAATAACCTCCCTAGCCTCCTCAACCTCCAAGCCACTACCACTAAATAATCTCCCTAGCCTCCAAGCCACAACTACTAAATAATCTCCCTAGCCTCCAAGCCACTCTATTACTAAATAACCTCCCTAGCCTCCAAGCCACTACTACTACTAAATAACCTCCCTAGCCTCCAAGCCACTCTATTACTAAATAACCTCCCTAGCCTCCAAGCCACTATTACTAAATAACCCCACTAGCCTCCAAGACACTACTACTACTAAATAACCCCACTAGCCTCCAAGCCACTACTACTACTAAATAACCCCCCCAGCCTCCAAGCCACTACTACTAAATAACCCCCAAGCCTCCAAGCCACTACTACTACTAAATAACCCCACTAGCCTCCAAGCCAATACTACTACTAAATAACCCCCCTAGTCTTCAAGCCACTACTACTAAATAACCCCCCAAGCCTACATGCCTCTACAACTAAATAAACCCCCTAGCCTCCAAGCAACTACAACTAAATATCCCCCCTAGTCTCCTCAACCTCCAAGCCACTACTACTAAATAACCCCACTAGCCTCCAAGCCAAAAGTACTAAATAAACCCCCTAGTCTCCAAGCCACTACTAATAAATAACCCCATTAGCCTCCAAGCCACTACTACTAAATAACCCCCTAGCCTCCAAGTCACTACTAATAAATAACCCCCTAGACTCCCCAGCCTCCAAGCCACTACTACTAAACCCCCCTAGCCTCCAAGCCACTACTACTACTACTACTACTACTAAATAACCCCACTAGCCTCCAAGCCACAACTACGAAATAACCCACCTAGCCTCCAAGCCACTACTACTACTAAATAACCCCACTAGACTCCAAGCCACCACTACTAAATAACCCCCCTCAGCCTCCAAGCCACTACTACTACTAAATAACCCCACTAGCCTCCAAGCCACTACTACTACTAAATAACCCCACTAGCCTCCAAGCCACTACTACTACTAAATAACCCCCCCAGCCTCCAAGCCACCACTACTAAATAACCCCGCTAACCTCCAAGCCACTACTACTAGATAACCCCGCTAGCCTCCAAGCCACTACTACTAAATAACCCCCTAGCCTCCAAGCCACTACTACTAAATAACCCCCCTAGCCTCCAAGCCACTACTACTACTAAATAACCCCCCCTAGCCTCCAAGCCACTACTACTAAATACAGTGAGGGAAAAAAGTATTTGATCCCCTGCTGATTTTGTACGTTTGCCCACTGACAAAGACATGATCAGTCTATTCTTTTAAATGGTAGGTTTATTTGAACAGTGAGAGACAGAATAACAACAACAAAAAAACAGAAAAACACATGTCAAAAATGTTATAAATTTATTTGCGTTTTAATGAGGGAAATAAGTATTTGACCCCTCTGCAAAACATGACTTAGTATTTGGTGACAAAACCCTTGTTGGCAATCACAGAGGTCAGACGTTTCTTGTAGTTGGCCACCAGGTTTGCACACACCTCAGGAGGGATTTTGTCCCACTCCTCTTTGCAGATCTTCTCCAAGTCATTAAGGTTTCGAGGCTGACGTTTGGCAACTCGAACCTTCAGCTCCCTCCACAGATTTTCTATGGGATTAAGGTTTGGAGACTGGCTAGGCCACTCCCAGCCTCCTCAGCCTCCAAGCTACTACTACTAAATAACCCCACTAGCCTCCAAGCCACTACTACTAAATAACCCCCCAGCCTCCAAGCCAATACTACTAAATAACCCCCCAGCCTCCAAGCCAATACTACTAAATAACCCCCCCCCTAGCCTCCAAGCCAATACTACTACTAAATAACCCCCCTAGCCTTCAAGCCAATACCACTACTAAATAACCCCCCTAGCCTCCAAGCCACTACTACTAAATAACCCCCCTAGCCTCCAAGCCACTGCTACTAAATAACCCCCCTAGCCTCCAAGCCAATACTACTACTAAATAACCCCACTAGCCTCCAAGCCACTACTACTAAATAACCCCACTAGCCTCCAAGCCACTGCTACTAAATAACCCCCTCAGCCTCCAAGCCACTACTACTAAATAACCCCCCAAGCCTCCAAGCCACTACTACTAAATAACCCCCGAGCCTCCAAGCCACTGCTACTAAATAACCCCCTCAGCCTCCAAGCCACTACTACTAAATAACCCCCTAGCCTCCAAGCCACTACTACTAAATAACCCCACTAGCCTCCAAGCCACTACCATTAAATACCCCCCCCCCAGCCTCCAAGCCACTACTACTAAATACCCCCCCCCCTAGCCTACCCAACCCTCAGTCTTGTCTCCAGTGGTCATCAGCCTGCTTCCTAACCCTCTCTTCTTCCTGTTTAAATAAATATTCATAATTGGGACAGTATCAGCGTTATAATAAATAAATACCATTATGCTACAAACACTTCCTTTATAAAAAACATACATCATCTAGCCTAGGTCTGGTCCTATATGGACTTACATTACAGCTAACCTTCATCATCTAGACACCACAAGCCCATCACAACTCATTCACACTCATTGACTTGAGGTTTTAGTTGAGTTGTAGTAGGTATAACAACCACAAGGTGGTGCTATAGTACACAGTCAGAGCTGGAGAGAGGGTGAGGGGTGGTGCGAAGGGTTTCAGCACACTGAGGCAGATTATGCAGGTTGGCACAGCAAAGCACAGCTTAGCGGCACAGCAGTTGAGGCTGTTGCAGCGTGCAGACACAGTAGTAACGTGAGACAGGAAGTACAGTCAACATGTCCAAAATCCAGGTCAACGCCCAACGACTGTCATGGAGTTTTGGATGATGGTTATTGGTCAGACAAATGACTGCGGTTATAGGTATAACTGTTAGAATATCACACCATTCAATATGTCCTCTGATTTATTGATTCAACTCAACTGACATTACAAAAATAAAATAAAAAAAGTATGATCCACATCAGTTAACATAATTTTAATTTACATTCTACGTTACCATGGAAATCATTGCATCACAATACCAGGCAGCCCATTGCGAGTTTACCAGTCATATTTCCAGAGGTAGCAGGTTCCCATACAATTCATTCTATTTTCATGTGCGCCGCTTGCTACAACAAAGTTTCATCACATTGTTAAGAGTCCACGTTACCGCAGAAACGGACTACAACCCGCACAAATGCCCCGGACGTCTTCAGTCAACTGTTTGTTCCACAGAAGAAAATAAAAAATGACTACTGTTGCCACACATGAAAATGCAGTCTTCTCATATGAAGTACGGCAGTAAAGTCCGGTAGCCACGTTTCAAGCATTTCAAATCAACTGAGAGCCAACAGGACGTCCTAGCTCAGATGGTCTGCTCTGCTCCAAGCAGGACACTTACTGAGACTTGTTAAATACTGCCTTCTCTCTTCTCCTCTATCTATAGTGAACCTACAGCAACACAACTATGCCTACAGTACTGACAGGTGGGTCTGTACCTTCACAACCATGCTCAGTACATTTTAGTCACCAGAGCAAACATGTCAGCTTTGGCACAACAGGAAATCCCACTTCCCACTCTAAGGATACTAAAGATGAATGCCTAAATGGGTCATCTACAAACTGCCCTCTACTCCCTAAATGCAGAGAAATTGACAAGACACCGGCGACAAGACGCAGGTGTAGAGCTCCGGCTACAAGACGCCGGAATAGAGCGCCGGCGACAAGACGCAGGTGTAGAGCGCCGCTACAAGACGCAGGTGTAGAGCTCCGGCTACAAGACGCCGGAATAGAGCGCCGGCGACAAGACGCAGGTGTAGAGCGCCGCTACAAGACGCCGGCGTAGAGGCCGGTGTAGAGCCGCCGGCGACAAGACGCCGGTGTAGAGCCGTCGCCGACAAGACGCCGGTGTAGAGCCGCTGACGACTAGACGGCGGTGTAGAGCGCCCTGCGACAAGACGCCGGTGTAGAGCGCCCTGCGACAAGACGCCGGTGTAGAGCGCCCTGCGACAAGACGCCGGTGTAGAGCGCCGCGACAAGACGCCGGTGTAGAGTGCCGCGACAAGACGCCGGTGTAGAGCGCCCGGCGACAAGACACCGGTGTAGAGCGCCCGGCGACAAGACGCCGGTGTAGAGCGCCCTGCGACAAGACGCCGGTGTAGAGCGCCCTGCGACAAGACGCCGGTGTAGAGCGCCCTGCGACAAGACGCCGGTGTAGAGCGCCACGACAAGACGCCGGTGTAGAGCGCCCGGCGACAAGACGCCGGTGTAGAGCGCCCGGCGACAAGACGCCGGTGTAGAGCGCCCTGCGACAAGACGCCGGTGTAGAGCGCCCTGCGACAAGACGCCGGTGTAGAGCCGCTGGCGACAAGACGCCGGTGTAGAGCGCCATTAGGACAGTAATCCATATCACGATAACGACAAGTTGAACGATAAATGTGCACTGGCAATTTTTTTTATATTACCCTTACAACTACTATTCTGAATGTTGTAGTCATCAATTGTCCCATTAGCAATAGCTCATATTAGCAGACTTCATTTCAAACTTCACATTACTCTGGTAAAAGCTACTTATCGCCATTATCAATATCAGTAAAATGTACTCGATTGGTTGGGTCGGTGTCGATCATTTTTGGTTTATCAACCCAGCTCTACCCTGGATGTCTCGTTCAAGTAGGATCAGATATTGACTCTACAAACCCTGGTGACTCATTCATGCTTCAGTCTCTTGCTCATTTAAAACAGAATTGAACTGGAGAACCAACTTCTCTCGAAGAAAACGGCATATGTGACATAGATATGACTCAGAAACATTTATTCCAGTGAAAACAAGTCAGTATCATCCAAAACTGATTTGATTTTGACAATGATCACTTGCCCACTAACACAGGATACATAACAGATTTTATTCCAGATCAAAACGAGGCTTAGGTGGCAGAGGTCACCCATCTTGGTAGAGTCGAGAAATTTGAGCATTTTGAAGCCAATTTCCTGCAATTCTACAATATTCTCCATGGAGTTACATTTTTAAAGCTAAGCTCTTCCAATTCTACACATTTTTCAATTTCAAAGCTAATTTCCTGTGATTCTACATATTCTGCCGGAGTTGCAAGAAACTTTTTCAGTTTTTAAACAAATTTCCTGCAATTCCATGCATTTTACTACGGCAAATGCTGTGTTATTTTGTTCAAACATAATAACAAAATCAAAACTGCTAAAATCAATGTTTTTGGGAATGTTTTATTCTCCCTGATTGTCTAGCTTGTATTTTGGTGATTGTTCGTTCTTAAAGTTTATATTATAAAAAAGATTTAGGTCCATTATCGTTTGTTCATACTTTATATCTGGTTTTTAGTAATTTAAGTTTACACTGAGAATGTTTAACCATACCGGTTTTGATTTAAAAAATGTTATTCACAAGGATTTCAATGGCAGAAAAATCCCTGCATTAGACAACACGTCACACATTTACTTGAGACATACTGTACCGAACATCTTAGCTAGATGTAAAATAGCGTGAGTAAAACCTCCTTGGCAAAAACGTCAAAATTAATTTACAGTCATCTTGAGTAATCTTAAATTCATTCTGACTATTTTCAGGAAGTGATAATGGCTTTGTTCATATGGTGTCTCATGGGGGACAAACATTAGTAACTGCCACATCGAACTACACCTCCTAAGACTGAAATCTCGTTTTTCTTAAAGAATCCAGTCAAAACAAAACAAATGTCATTCTCTTCCTTTACAAATAACTGGCTCAGATGCAGGACTGAACACAGCAAGAGGATAGTGTCCTGATGTTTTTGTTCAAGTAGAAAATCATCTAGAATACAACAAGGGTCAGAATCAAAACCAGAGCTCTGCAGTTGACTGGCTGACTGAGCAGTCAAAGCCATGTGTCTGCCTAACAGTCCTAATGAACAGAGAAATGGAAAAACAGAGATGGAGAGACAGAGAGATGGACCACAGCATGCGCTTTAAATAGAGTAGAGGCCGTCAAGATTTGAGTACTTAGAGCCGTCCCTTCTGCGGGCACTGGCTGAGACATGAAGAGGGGCAATACCTGTACTAGTGGGGCACATAGGGTAGAGGGGCAGTAGAGATCAGCTAGAACAATAGAGGGGCAGTAGAGATCAGCCAGAACAATAGAGGGGCAGTAGAGCTCAGCCAGAACAATAGAGGGGCAGTAGAGCTCAGCCAAAACAATAGAGGGGCAGTAGAGCTCAGCCAAAACAATAGAGGGGCAGTAGAGCTCAGCCAAAACAATAGAGGGGCAGTAGAGCTCAGCCAGAACAATAGAGGGGCAGTAGATCTCAGCCAGAACAATAGAGGGGCAGTAGATCTCAGCTAGAACAATAGAGGGGCAGTAGATCTCAGCCAGAACAATAGAAGGGCAGTAGAGCTCAGCCAGAACAATAGAGGGACAGTAGAGCTCAGCTAGAACAATAGAGGGACAGTAGAGCTCAGCTAGAACAATAGAGGGGCAGTAGAGATCAGCCAGAACAATAGAGGGGCAGTAGAGATCAGCCAGAACAATAGAGGGGCAGTAGAGATCAGCCAGAACAATAGAGGGGCAGTAGAGATCAGCCAGAACAATAGAGGGGCAGTAGAGCTCAGCTAGAACAATAGAGGGTCAGTAGAGCTCAGCCAGAATAATAGAAGGGCAGTAGAGCTCAGCCAGAACAATAGAGGGGCACTAGAGATCAACCAGAACAATAGAGGGGCAGTAGAGATCAGCCAGAACAATAGAGGGGCACTAGAGATCAGCCAGAACAATAGAGGGGCAGTAGAGATCAGCCAAAACAATAGAGGGGCAGTAGAGATCAACCAGAACAATAGAGGGGCACTAGAGATCAGCCAGAACAATAGAGGGGCAGTAGAGATCAGCCAGAACAATAGAGGGGCACTAGAGATCAGCCAGAACAATAGAGGGGCAGTAGAGCTCAGCCAGAACAATAGAGGGGCAGTAGAGCTCAGCCAAAACAATAGAGGGGCAGTAGAGATCAGCCAAAACAATAGAGGGGCAGTAGAGATCAGCCAAAACAATAGAGGGGCAGTAGAGATCAGCCAGCACAATAGAGGGGCAGTAGAGATCAGCCAGAACAATAGAGGGTAGGGGGGCAGTACAGCAGAGCTCAGCCAGAACAACAGAGGGTAGAAGGGCAGTACAGCAGAGCTCAGCCAGGGTCCAGGAGGGAAGCTGCTGGTCTACAGCAGGTTAACAGCTAGCTGGCAGACTCACAGCCTCAACTCTTTAGCTGACAGGGAATGCCTATAGTATTATGTCATTACGTTTAAGGCAACATAAGTATATTTCAAATGGAAAATGCTATTTTATTGTATAGATACTGAGTACTGGCATATTGTTTGTGTGCACCACATGTTCTCTGCTCGTTTTAGGACCTCTCTTCTACTACTCATAATGTTGTACAATAGTTGGAAGTTTAGTTAATGAATACATGACTGAATGATATCAGATCAGATGGGTCTACTATACCTTCAGAACCCCTTGGGCATCATACCCTGTCAGCTGAAGACTTCCACAAATACAGACACATCCTAAGGATATCACCACTTAGGGTTGCAAAATTCCAGAAACAATTCCAGAAACTCAGAGAAACAATTCCAGAGAAACAATTCCAGAAATCTTGGTCTGAAGATTCCCTTCCCCCAACCAGGATTTCCTGGTGATTTCAGGAAAGTTTCCGTAATTGTGCAACCACCCCCCCCCCATCAACAGCACAGTCTACTACCCCAGCCCCAGGGGGAGAGAACCACCTACCCAGAGATATCCTCCTCCTTCCCAGCCCCAGGGGGAGAGAACCACCTACCCAGAGATGTCCTCCTCCTTCCCAGCTTCCTGCTCCTCATCGTAAGGCTCAAGCTTCACTCCCTCCTCTCTGAGGCGAGCAAATGAAGGGCCGTCTTCATCATCAGAGCCGTGCTTGTGATGGTCGTCTCCTTGCTCATCATCAACACCATCATCATCACCACCTTCTCTCTCAGCCTTCTGCTGCTCAGCTTTCAGAGGTTCCAGCTCTGGTTTGTTCCGGGTGAGCTCAGCCTCCTCCTGTGGGGAGGGATATGATGTCCTTACTTCATATCCTGTTTATCAATCATTTTACTACATCATAATCCTGTTTATCAATCATTTTACTACATCATTTCCTATATATTTAAGTCCATTGTACGAACAATGACCTTGATGCCAAACATGATCCTGACTCTAAAGATGATCCTGACGCTAAAGATGCTAAAGATGATCCTGACGCTAAAGATGCTAAAGATCATCCTGACGCTAAAGATGATCCTGACGCTAAAGATACTAAAGATGATCCTGACGCTAACGATGATCCTGATGCTAAAGATGCTAAAGATGATCCTGACGCTAAAGATGATCCTGACGCTAAAGATGATCCTGACGCTAAAGATGATCCTGACGCTAAAGATGATCCTGACGCTAAAGATGATCCTGACGCTAAAGATGCTAAAGATGATCCTGACGCTAAAGATGATCCTGACGCTAAAGATGATCCTGATGCTAAAGATGATCCTGACTCTAAAGATGATCCTGACGCTAAAGATGCTAAAGATGATCCTGATGTTGTTGGGAACTGGGCTGGGTGCTTACACTGACAGCGCGAGAGAGAGGGACGAAGAGAGTCCAGTACCTTGCAGACGATGGGCTGAGTATTGCTGGTCTCTGAGCAGCACAGGTTCTCTCTCTCAGAGTGGCAGGCTTTCCGTTTCTGCTCCTCTGCTGAGCTTGAAGAGGCTACAGGGGGGACGGTACTGTCTCCCCCTGCCTCCCCCGTCTCCCCCTCAGCCTTGCCCCCCTCTGCCTTGGGCTGCTTCAGGGGAAGGTCCATGCGGAAAGTGATGGCGCAGGAGGTGCAGTACTCCTCAAACCCATACAGGTACCTGAGGAGATTTACCACACCAGAACAACAATACAGGTACCTGAGGAGGATTACCACACCAGAACAACAATACAGGTACCTGAGGATGATTACCACACCATAACAAGAATACAGGTACCTGAGGAGATTTACCACACCAGAACAACAATACAGGTACCTGAGGAGGATTACCACACCAGAACAACAATACAGGTACCTGAGGAGTACCACACCATAACAACAATACAGGTCCCTGAGGATACCACACCAGCACAACAATACAGGTCCCTGAGGATACCACACCAGAACAACAATACATGTACCTGAGGAGTACCACACCATAACAACAATACAGGTCCCTGAGGATACCACACCAGAACAACAATACAGGTACCTGAGGAGTACCACACCATAACAACAATACAGGTACCTGAGGATACCACATCATACACAGCCTGATCATTATATCAATATCAAAGCATCACAGCGACTCAAGAGGGGTCCCCCTAAAAGGTACAGTATCAGTGGTAAACAGATAATCAATGGGCTCTCACTACGTACTTGCGGTAAGCACATTTGACATTGTAGCCGGCGGCAGAGTTGAGAACAGGGATTCCCAGAGCTTGGTAGACAGTCTTCCATACGGACCCACTCTCAATCTGCTCCAGACACGAGAGGACAGGACACAGAGTGAAACAGGGAATAAGAGATACATTTTTGTCAGAGTGAAATGGCTGGTGAACTCTAAATGGAACAACAGCACATCAATACATTACAGGAAACTACAGCACATCAATACATCACAGGGAACTACAGCACATCAATACATCACAGGGAACTACAGCACAGGGATCTACATCACATCAATACATCATAGGAACTACAGCACGTCAATACATCACAGGAAACTACATCACATTAATAGATCACAGGGAACTACAGCACATCAATACATCACAGGAATCTACATCACAGGGAACTACAGCACATCAATGCATCACAGGAAACTACAGCACATCAATACATCACAGGGAACTACATCACAAGAAACTACAGCACATCAATACATCACAATACATCACAGGAAACTATATCATATCAATACATCACAGGAAACTACAGCACATCAATACATCACAGGGAACCACATCACATCAATACATCACAGGGAACTACAGCACATCAATACATCACAGGGAACTACAGCACATCAATACATCACAGGGAACTACATCACATCAATACATCACAGGGAACTACATCACATCAATACATCACAGGGAACTACATCACATCAATACATCACAGGGAACTACATCACATCAATACATCACAGGAAACTACAGCACATCAATACATCACAGGAAACTATATCACATCAATACATCACAGGGAACTACAGCACATCAATACATCACAGGGAACTACATCACAAGAAACTACAGCACAATACATCACAGGAAACTATATCATATCAATACATCACAGGAAACTACAGCACATCAATACATCACAGGGAACCACATCACATCAATACATCACAGGGAACTACAGCACATCAATACATCACAGGGAACTACAGCACAGGGATCTACATCACATCAATACATCATAGGAACTACAGCACGTCAATACATCACAGGAAACTACATCACATTAATAGATCACAGGGAACTACAGCACATCAATACATCACAGGAATCTACATCACAGGGAACTACAGCACATCAATGCATCACAGGAAACTACAGCACATCAATACATCACAGGGAACTACAGCACATCAATACATCACAGGGAACTACAGCACATCAATACATCACAGGAAACTATATCATATCAATACATCACAGGAAACTACAGCACATCAATACATCACAGGGAACCACATCACATCAATACATCACAGGGAACTACAGCACATCAATACATCACAGGGTACTACAGCACATCACAGGGAACTACATCACATCAATACATCACAGGGAACTACATCACATCAATACATCACAGGGAACTACATCACATCAATACATCACAGGGAACTACATCACATCAATACATCACAGGGAACTACATCACATCAATACATCACAGGAAACTACAGCACATCAATACATCACAGGGAACTATATCACATCAATACATCACAGGGAACTACAGCACATCAATACATCACAGGGAACTACATCACAAGAAACTACAGCACATCAATACATCACAATACATCACAGGAAACTATATCATATCAATACATCACAGGAAACTACAGCACATCAATACATCACAGGGAACCACATCACATCAATACATCACAGGGAACTACAGCACATCAATACATCACAGGGAACTACAGCACATCAATACATCACAGGGAACTACATCACATCAATACATCACAGGGAACTACATCACATCAATACATCACAGGGAACTACATCACATCAATACATCACAGGGAACTACATCACATCAATACATCACAGGAAACTACAGCACATCAATACATCACAGGAAACTATATCACATCAATACATCACAGGGAACTACAGCACATCAATACATCACAGGGAACTACATCACAAGAAACTACAGCACATCAATACATCACAGGAAACTATATCATATCAATACATCACAGGAAACTACAGCACATCAATACATCACAGGGAACCACATCACATCAATACATCACAGGGAACTACAGCACATCAATACATCACAGGGAACTACAGCACATCAATACATCACAGGGAACTACAGCACATCAATACATCACAGGGAACTACAGCACATCAATACATCACAGGGAACTACATCACATCAATACATCACAGGGAACTACATCACATCAATACATCACAGGGAACTACATCACATCAATACATCACAGGGAACTACATCACATTAATACATCACAGGAAACTACAGCACGTCAATACATCACAGGAAACCATATCATATCAATACATCACAGGAAACTACAGCACATCAATACATCACAGGGAACCACATCACATCAATACATCACAGGGAACCACAGCACATCAATACATCACAGGGAACTACAGCACATCAATACATCACAGGGAACTACAGCACATCAATACATCACAGGGAACCACAGCACATCAATACATCACAGGGAACTACATCACATCAATACATCACAGGGAACTACATCACATCAATACATCACAGGGAACTACAGCACATCAATATATCACAGGAAACTACAGCACATCAATACATCACAGGGAACTACAGCACATCAATACATCACAGGGAACTACAGCACATCAATACATCACAGGGAACTACAGCACATCAATACATCACAGGGAACTACATCACATCAATACATCACAGGGAACTACAGCACATCAATACATCACAGGGAACTACAGCACATCAATACATCACAGGAAACTACAGCACATCAATACATCACAGGGAACTATATCATATCAATACATCACAGGAAACTATATCACATCAATACATCACAGGGAACCACATCACATCAATACATCACAGGGAACCACATCACATCAATACATCACAGGGAACTACAGAACATCAATACATCACAGGGAACTACAGCACATCAATACATCACAGGGAACTACAGCACATCAATACATCACAGGAAACTACAGCACATCAATACATCACAGGGAACTACATCACAGGGAAGTACAGCACAGGAAACTACAGTACAGGGAACTACATCACATCAATACCTCACAAGGAACTACAGCACATCAATACATCACAGGGAACTACAGCACATCAATACATCACAGGAAACTACAGCACATCAATACATCACAGGGAACTACATCACATCAATACATCACAGGGAACTACAGCACATCAATACATCACAGGGAACTACAGCACATCGATACATCACAGGGAACTACTGCACATCAATACATCACAGGAAACTACAGCACATCAATACATCACAGGGAACCACATCACATCAATACATCACAGGAAACTACATCACATCAATACATCACAGGGAACTACATCACATCAATACATCACAGGGAACTACAGAACATCAATACATCACAGGGAACTACAGCACATCAATACATAACAGGAAACTACAGCACATCAATGCATCACAGGGAACTACATCACAGGGAAGTACAGCACATCAATACATCACAGGGAACTACAGTACAGGGAACTACATCACAGGGAACTACATCACAGGGAACTACAGCACATCAATACATCACAGGGAACTACAGTACAGGGATCTACATCACAGGGAACTACGTCACATCAATACATCACAGGGTCCAATCAGAAGTGAGGGTTAAGATGTGGAACACCAATGAAAGTGATGATCAGTGTGTGGTACTCACATCATGGAAGCCTCCTAGTTGGTGCACCAGTCTGTAGAGCTTGAAGAGGTCCAGGTTTCTGTAGCCCAGCACGGGCTTCTTGTTGATGGGGGTTCCTACAGGAGGATAAACACAGCCTAACGGCTAGTCCCTGAAAGCCCAGTGTAGTCTATCTCAGAAGTATTCCACATACGTTTTGTTACTGTTTTATAAACTCAGCAAAAAAAGAAACGTCCTCTCACTGCCAACTGAGTTTCAGTAAACTTAACACTTATTTTCAGCAAACTTAACATGTGTAAATATTTGTATGAACATAACAAGATTCGACAACTGAGACAACAAGTTCCACAGACATGTGACTAACAGAAATTGAATAATGTGTCCCTGAACAAAGGTGGGGGTCAAAATCAAAAGTAAGTCAGTATCTGCTGTGGCCACCAGCTGCATTAAGTACTGCAGTGCATCTCCTCATGGACTACACCAGATTTGCCAGTTCTTGCTGTGAGATGTTACCCCACTCTTCCACCAAGGCACCTGCAAGTTCCTGGACATTTCTGAGGGGAATGGCCCTAGCCCTCACCCTCCGATCCAACAGGTCCCAGACGTGCTCAATGGGATTGAGGTCCGGGCTCTTCGCTGACCATGGCAGAACACTGACATTCCTGTCTTGCAGGAAATCACGCAGAGAACAAGTAGTATGGCTGATGGCATTGTCATGCTGGAGGGTCATGTCAGGATGAGCCTGCAGGAAGGGTACCACATGAGGGAGGAGGATGTCTTCCCTGTAACGCACAGCGTTGAGATATCCTGCAATGACAACAAGCTCAGTCCGATGATGCTGTGAGACACCGCCCCAGACCACGACGGACCCTCCACCTCCAAATCAATCCCGCTCCAGAGTACAGGCCTCGGTGTAACGCTCATTCCTTCGACGATAAATGCGAATCCGACCATCACCCCTGGTGAGACAAACCACGACCCGTCAGTGAAGAGCACTTTTTGCCAGTCCTGTCTGGTCCAGCGACGGTGGGTTTGTGCCCATAGGCGCAATTTATTGCCCTGGCCACATCTGCAGTCCTCATGCCTCCTTGCAGCATGCCTAAGGCACGTTCACGCAGATGAGCAGGGACCCTGGGCATCTTCCTTTTGGTGTTTTTCAGAGTCAGTAGAAAGACCTCTTTAGTGTCCTAAGTTTTCATAACTGTGACCTTAATTGCCTACCGTCTGTAAACTGTTAGTGTCTTAACGACCGTTCCACAGATGCATGTTCATTAATTGTTTATGGTTTATTGAACAAGCATGGGAAACAGTGTTTAAAGTCTTTACAATGAAGATCTGTGAAGTTATTTGGATTTTTACGAATTATCTTTGAAAGACAGGGTCCTGAATAAGGGACGTTTCTTTTTTTGCTGAGTTTATATAAAGTACCAGTCAAACGTTTGGACACACCTACTCACAGGGTTTTTCTTCATTTTTACTATTTTCTACATTGTAGAATAATAGTGAAGACATCAAAACAATGAAATAACACAAATGGAATCATGTAGTAACCAAAAAAAGTGTTAAACAAATCAAAATATATATTATATTTGAGATTCTTCAAAGTAGCCACCCTTTGCCTTGATGACAGCTTTGCACACTCTTGGCATTCTCTCAACCAGCTTCATCTGGAATGCTTTTCCATCAGTCTCTAGAGGGGTGGTAGAGCAGAGATCAGCCAGAACATTCCTTGTGTTTCTTGGCCCAGGCAAGTCTCTTCTTCTTATTGGTGTCCTTTAGTAGTGGTTTCTTTACAGCCATTCGGCCATGAAGGCCTGATTCACACAGTCTCCTCTGAACAGTTGATGTTGAGGTGTGTCTGTAACTTGAACTCTGTGAAGCATTTATTTGGGCTGCAATTTCTGAGGCTGGTAACTTTAATGAACGTATCCTCTGCAACAGAGGTAACTCTGGGTCTTCCATTCCTGTGGCGGTCCTCATGAGAGCCAGTTTCATCATAGCGCTCGATGGTTTTTGCCGACTGCAATTGAAGAAACTTTCAAAGTTCTTGACATTTTCCAGATTGACTGACCTTCATGTCTTAAAGTAATGATGGACTGTCGTTTCTCTTTGCTTATTTCAGCTGTTCTTGCCATAATATGGACTTGGTCTTTTACCAAATAGGGCTATCTTCTGTATACCACCCCTACCTTGTTACAACACAACTTATTCCTTCTTAATGCGTTTGAGCCAAGAAATTCCACAAATTAACGTTTAACAAGGCACACCTGTTATTCCAGGTGACTACCTCATGAAGCTGGTTGAGAGAATGCCAAGAGTGTGCAAAGCTGTCATCAAGGCAAAGGATCGCTACTTTGAAGAATCTCAAATATAAAATATATTTGTTTTATTTAACACTTGTTTGGTTACTACATTAATTCATATGTGTTATTTCATAGTTTTGATGGGTAGATTAAACCAGCCTCCTCTGCTGACAGGTGCAGGGTGGGTAGATTAAACCAGCCTCCTCTGCTGTCAGGTGCAGGGTGGGTAGATTAAACCAGCCTCCTCTGCTGTCAGGTGCAGGGTGGGTAGATTAAACCAGCCTCCTCTGCTGTCAGGTGCAGGGTGGGTAGATTAAACCAGCCTCCACTGCTGTCTGGTGCAGGGTGGGTAGATTAAACCAGCCTCCTCTGCTGTCAGGTGCAGGGTGGGTAGATTAAGTTGAAATGTGTTGAAATGTTGCATTCTATAAACCGCAAACCTCTGTCCTCCATGAACTTGTACAGCTGCTGCAGGAAGTTGTCTCTCTCCTCAGGGAACGGCTCCACTTCCTCCTGCACACAGGAACAGGAAATAACAATAAAGAGCTCAGCTTGGCTCCTCCCACTGAGAAAGGTGTGTCATTACCCTGGACAATGTTTTACTCTATTTGACCGATTGTATAGTTCTTCCTATATCATTTATCTACAGTGGGGAATGAAAGGGTCCTAGAATTTAACCTTGGGGGAGGCCTTTTTCTTGTAAACTGTCCAAACTGATTTTATGGCCTCCTGTGCCAATTTATGGCCTAAACTCAAAGGACACATCTCTCCAATGGCTTAAACTCACTAAGGGTGAGCGTGCAAGGCGTAATTTGATTATTTTAGAATGCATTGTTTAGAATTATAATGACCCAACCCAAGGCAGCCGGGCGGGTTGTCCACATTAACGCCTCGCTCAATTAGAAGGTCTCTATTTTACCATTTTATCGCTGGTGCTGTAGTCACACAAAACAACAGACATGTCAGTATTCACTCTCTTCCTGCTCATTTGAATTGAAAAGAGGTAACGGTTGACGATTTACAGTACACGCTAAATTAGACCTACTCATCCACTTAAGAAAACAACATCGCTAATCAGCAAAGATGACTGGACATGTGGACGATCCTTCTAGCATACAGTCACTGCTCTGCCTGTCCTGTCCTTTCCACCCCCCCCCCTTTCTGGTGAGTTTCTCGCTTTACTCAGCAGCCACCAGGTTTAATATGACATGATTACCTCTTCCTCCTCTTCGCTGGCCTCTTCCTCCTGCTCTTCCTCCTCCTCATCTTCCTCACTGGTGGAACTCTCGTCTTTCACCTCAGTCCTCCAGGAGCCGGGCACCACCGCCTGATGCACAAACTCCACAGCCGCATCCAGCGCTGACACACACACACACACACACACACACACACACACACACACACACACACACACACACACACACACACACACACACACACACACACACACACACACACACACACACACACACACACACACACACAGAATAATTTAAATGCATTCCAGGTGACTACCTCATGAAGCTGGTTGAGAGAATGCCAAGAGTGTGCAAAGCTGTCAGGGCAAAGTGTGGCTACTTTGTAAAATCTAAATATAGTATATATACACAGTGCTCACCAACAGTATATATAATGAAAGAACCAAACAGTGCTCACCAACAGTAAATATAATGATAGAACCAAACAGTGCTCACCAACAGTATATATAGTGATAGAACCAAACAGTGTTCACCAACAGTATATATAGTGATAGAACCAAACAGTGCTCACCAACAATACATATAGTGACAGAACCAAACAGTGCTCACAAAAAATATATACTGCTGTCTCCTGAGGCATCGCTTCCCAGACCTGGACTAAAGCATCCGCCAACTCCTGGACAGTCTGTGGTGCAATGTGGCGTTGGTGGATGGAGCGAGACATGATGTCTCAGGTGTGCTCAATTGGAATCAGGTCTGGGGAACGGGCGGGCCAGTCCATAGCATCAATGCCTTCCTCTTGCAGGAACTGCTGACACACTCTGGCCACATGAGCTCTAGCATTGTCTTGCATTAGGAGGAACTCAGGGCCAACCGCACCAGCATATGGTCTCACAAGGGGTCTGAGGATCTCATCTCGGTACCTAATGGCAGTCAGGATTCCTCTGGCGAGCACATGGAGGACTGTGCGGCCCCCCAAAGAAATGCCACCCCACACCATGACTGACCCACCGCCAAACCGGTCATGCTGGAGGATGTTGCAGGCAGACTCTGTCACGTCTGTCATGTGCTCAGTGTGAACCTGCTTTCATCTGTGAAGAGCACAGGGCGCCAGTGGCGAATTTGCCAATCTTGGTGTTCTCTGACAAATGCCAAACGTCCTGCACGGTGTTGGGCTATAAGCACAACCCCCACCTCTGTTTCTGACCGTTTGAGCAGACACATGCACATTTGTGGCCTGCTGGAGGTCATTTTGCAGGGCTCTGGCGGTGCTCCTCCTGCTCCTCTTTGCACAAAGGCTGAGGTAGCGGTCCTGCTGCTGGGTTGTTGCCCTCCTACGGCCTCCTCCACGTCTCCTGATGTACTGGCCTGTCTCCAGGTAGCGCCTCCATGCTCTGGACACTACGCTGACAGACACAGCAAACCTTCTTGCCACAGCTCACATTGATGTGCCATCCTGGATGAGCTGCACTAACTGAGCCACTTGTGTGGGTTGTAGACTCCGTCTCATGCAACCACTAGAGAGAAAGCACCGCCAGCGTTCAAAAGTGACCAAAACATCAGCCAGGAAGCATAGGAACTGAGAAATGGTCTGTGGTCACCACCTGCAGAACCACTCCTTTATTGGGGGTGTCTTGCTAATTACCTATAATTTCCACCTGTTGTCTATTCCATTTGCACAACAGCATGTGAAATTTATTGTCAATCCGTGTTGCTTCCTAAGTGGACAGTTTGATTTCACAGAAGTGTGATTGACTTGGAGTTACATTGTGTTGCTTAAGTGTTCCCTTTATTTTTTTGAGCAGTATATATATATACACAGTGAGGGAAAAAAGTATTTGATCCCCTGCTGATTTTGTACGTTTGCCCACTGACAAAGAAACGATCAGTCTATAATTTTAATGGTAGGTTTATTTGAACAGTGAGAGACAAAATAACAACAAACAAATCCAGAAAAACAGTCAAAAATGTTATAAAATGATTTACATTTTAATGAGGGAAATAAGTATTTGACCCCTCTGCAAAACATGACTTAGTACTTGGTGGCAAAACCCTTGTCACAGAGGTCAGAGGTCAGATGTTTCTTGTAGTTGGCCACCAGGTTTGCACACACCTCAGGAGGGATTTTGTCCCACTCCTCTTTGCAGATCTTCTCCAAGTCATTAAGGTTTTGAGGCTGACGTTTGGCAACTCGAACCTTCAGCTCCCTCCACAGATTTTCTATGGAATTAAGGTCATGAGGTGAGATCTTGCATGGAGCCCCAGGCCAAGGGAGATTGACAGTTCTTTTGTGTTTCTTCCATTTGCGAATAATCACACCAAATGTTGTCACCTTCTCACCAAGCTGCTTGGCGATGGTCTTGTAGCCCATTCCAGCCTTGTGTAGGTCTACAATCTAATCCCTGACATCCTTGGAGAGCTCTTTGGTCTTGGCCATGGTGGAGAGTTTGGAATATGATTGATTGATTGCTTCTGTGGACAGGTGTCTTTTATACAGGTAACAAACTGAGATTAGGAGCACTCCCTTTAAGAATGTGCTCCTAATCTCTGCTCGTTACCTGTATAAAAGACACCTGGGAGACAGAAATCTTTCTGATTGAGAGGCGGTCAAACACTTATTTCCCTCATTAAAATGCAAATCAATTTTTAACATTTCTGAGATGTGTTTTTCTGGATTTATTTGTTGTTATTCTGTCTCTCACTTTTCAAATAAACCTACCATTAAAATTATAGACTGATCATTTCTTTGTCAGTGGGCGAATGTACAAAATCAGCAGGGGATCAAATACTTTTTTCCCTCACTGTCTATCTATCTATCTATCTATCTATCTATCTATCTATCTATCTATCTATCTATCTATCTATCTATCTATCTATCTATCTATCTATCTATCTATCTATCTATCTATCTATCTATCTATCTATCTATCTATATATATATATATATATATATATATATATATATAAATACACACACTGAACAATAATATAAACAGTACGTGTTGATCCCATGTTTCATGACATTTTCCATACGCACAAAAAGCTTATTTCATACTGAGAGAGAGAGAGAGAGAGAGAGAGAGAGAGAGAGAGAGAGAGAGAGAGAGAGAGAGAGAGAGAGATGGCAGCAGGAACCTTTTCTAACAGAACTGGATTCTAAGGTGGCAGCAGCTTGTGCTCCCCCAGCGGAGCACAGAACATGGATTTTGTATTTCTTCCTCCCAGCTCTCTCTGCCAGGTCTGAGAGAAGTGACACAAGATCATGCCCTGTATTCACAAAGGCTGAAATTACGCAGGCAGCCCAATTATTAGCAAAAGATCTGATCTCATTGGCCAAAATAAAAATTGTGGCAAAAGATCAGAATTGTATTGCCTGTGTAAATGTAGCCAAAGCATCTCAGTGCTGATCTCCAATCAGTTTGGTCTTTTAGATAATGAACTAGATGACATGGACAGGAAGTGGGAGATTTGAACAATCAACCTGGATTATCACTCTGACACATTGTGAATACCAACCCTAATATAATACAACATATACAACAATAATA